>NC_053024.1:90381339-90654085 GCF_003073215.2 Triticum urartu
GTTCCCTGAAAAACACAACCAGCACAACTATCTAGGAAATCCCTAGAAGCATCGGTTAGTCCATAGAAAATATCAAGTATTTCAGTTTTCTTAAGAGGATGATCAGGCAAAGCATTAAGTAATTGGAGAAGCCTCCCCCAAGCTTGTGGGAGACTCTCTTCTTTAATTTGCACAAAGTTAAATATTTCCTGTAAAGCAGCTTGTTTCTTATGAGCAGGAAAATATTTTTCAGAGAAGTAATAAATCATATCCTGGGGACTGCGCAACCAGGAGGAAGAGTATTGTACCAAGCTTTAGCATCACCCTTTAATGAGAAAAGAAATAATTTGAGAATAAAGTAATAGCGAGTCTTCTTATCATGAGTAAAAAGGGTGGCTATGTCATTCAACTTAGTAAGATGTGCCACAACACTTTCAGTTTCATAACCATGGAAAGGATCATATTCAACCAAAGTAATTAACTCTGGGTCGACAGAGAATTCATAATCCTTATCATCAATAAATATAGGTGAGGTAGCAAACATAGGATCATATTCCATTCTAGCATTCAGAGATTTCTCTTTATACTTGCATAGTAATTTCTCTAGATCATCTCTATCCTTACAAGCAAGAATATCTCTAGTTGTCTCTTCATTCATAACATAACATTCCGATACCTTAGGCAATTCATATCTAGGAAGGCTAGTTCTAGCAGGTGTTCCGGGAGTTTCAGTTTCAAGCTCATCATCAAATTCAACATCATGTTGTATTAATCTAGCAATTTGTTCATCAAGAAAATCACCAACTGGCACATCATTATCATCAAGCAAGGTACTAGCATCATCATAAGCATCATTCATAGTAGAAGTAGCATCATCAATAACTTGCGACATATCAGGATTAATAGCATGTGGTGGTGTTGCAAGTTTACTTATAACAGAAGGTGAATCTAAAGTAGAATTGGATGGCAGTTCCTTACCTCCCCTCGTCTTAGAGGGATAAATCTTAGTCTTAGCATCCTTCAGATTCTTCATAGTGATAAATTGATAATAATCCCAAGTGACTCAACAAATATAGCTACGCTCCCCGGCAACGGCGCTAGAAAAAGGTCTTGATAACCCACAAGTATAGGGGATCGGAACAGTTTTCGAGGGTAGTGTATTCAACCCAAATTTGTAGATTCGACACAAGGGGAGCCAAAGAATATTTGAAGGTATTGGCAGCTGAGTTGTCAATTCAACTACACCTGGAGATTAGTTATATGCAGCAACGTGATCAGTAGCAAAGTAATGTGATAGTTTTGATAATGGTGACAACAGTAACAATAACGGTAACAACGATAGCAGTAGTTTTGTAACAAGTGCAACAGTAATGATAGCAGTAGTAACTTAGCAAGAACAATATAAGATAAATTCGTAGGCATTGGATCGGTGACTTGTTGGATGATATTCATCATGAGACAGTTATAACCCAGGGCGATATGGCACTAGCTCCAGTTCATCAATATAATGTAGGCATGTATTCCGCAAATAGTCATATGTGCTTATGGAAAGAACTTGCATGACATCTTTTGTCCTACCCTCCCGTGGCAGCGGGGTCCATACGAAAACTAAGGGATATTAAGGCCTCCTTTTAATAGAGAACTGGAACAAAGCATTAACACACGGTGAATACATGAACTCCTCAAACTACAGTAATCACCGGGAGTGGTCCCGACTATTGATAGTCCGGGGTTGCCAGATCATAACATGTAGTAGGTGACTATAACTTGCAAGATCGGATCTAGAACATGAATATCATGGTGATAACATAAACGGTTCAGATCTGAAATATGGCACCCGGGTCCAAAGTGACAAGCATTAAGCATGACAAAGTCACAGCAACATCAATCTTAGAACATAGTGGATACTAGGGATCATGCCCTAACAAAACTAACTCAATTACATGATGAATATCATCCAACTCCTCACCGACCAGCGAGCCTACGAAGGAATTATTCACTCCCAGTGGGGAGCATCATGGAATTGGTGATGGAGAAGAGTTGGTGATGACGAAGAACGAAGATCCCCCTCTCCGGAGCCCCAAACGGACTCCAGATCTGGCCTCCCAATGAAGAATAGGAGGTGACGGCGGCTCTGTCTTGTGGACCGCGACAGTTCTTTCTCCTTGATTTTTTTTGGAAAAATAGGATTTTATAGCGTCGGTTTCAGGGTTTGCGGGGCCACCAGGTGAGGACAACCCACCTGGGCGCGCCAGGAGTGGGGCACACCCTGGTGAGTTGTGCCCACCCAGGTGCGCCCTCTGGTGGATCTTGGCTCCAGAAATTCTCTTTATTGATATAAAAATTCCTCGCAAAGTTTCGTTCCATCCCGAGAACTTTTATTTCTGCATGAAAACAACACCATGATAGTTCTGCTGAAAACAGTGTCAGTCTGGGGTTTGTTTCATTCAAATCATGCAAATTAAAGTCCAAAACAAGAGGGAAAATGTTAGGAAAATAGATACATTAGAGATGTATCAAATGCGTCTCTTGATCTTCACCACCACATTCAGCTACTGCCTGACAACACAATTAGGAACACAATGAATATTTCGTGACCTCCCAAAGAGCTATTGCTAAGATCATTTCTTCAGTAGTCATCCAAAAAATACAGAAGTTAACTGAGAAATAAGTATATAGAAACTACTATGGTGAGCTACCGATTAGAACTGCAAAAACTCAATAGTCGTGTTGTCTGTGAAATCTAAATAAATATGTAAATTTGCTAGCGTAGGGCCCAAGTTGCAACTCACAAGAAGAAATGAGGCGTGTGCAGCTGCTACAGAGAGAAGAAATAACACAAGTAGGGGGATATAGCATGAGATAAATTAATACTATACAAACTGAGTCTTTAGGTTACTCTGGTGGGCTTCTCACCGGGTGGAACCTAATTTCCATGAACATTATCAGTTGTGACTTTTACACATATGCAAGAACAAACCTAGAATTAAACCAATACGTCATGATATGTTCTAAGGAATCAACCAGGCAAGCAAAAATAATTCCTTTGCATAGCAAACAGAGCTACCACATCGAACAATAGTCAAGGAGAAGCACTTACGACCTGTGTGATTCTAACACCCAGCCCTGATTAACATGGAAGCAGGACGGGTCAACTGAATGAGTATAAAATTTGAAATGAGGATGAGTGTACAGATAGAAACGACTTTCTCACTCGGTATGATGTGTGCATAATCTTTTGACTTCAAAATGGCGGCCGCAACGCTACCCTCTCCCTTCCGCCGACACAGCCGCCACCACGCTAGCCAGCCTTCTCTTTTCCTCACTGTCGCCGCCACGCTCGCTGGCCTTCTCTCTCCCTCGCTTCCTCGGCCACGCTCCCCAGCCTTCTCTCTCCCTCATAGCCGCTAGATGCCCTGTCCTTCCCGTCTCTGCATCTCGAATCTGCCGAGCACCGGCATGCGGAAGGCGGAAGGGATAAGCACCCACCCAGTGGTTGTGCGCCCAGCGGCGTCCGTTTCGGCGTGGACTCGCGAGCGTGGGAGGGGCCATCTCGCACTGGTGGAAGATATATTAGACGATCTAAGAATACGAAGCAAGGGAGGCTATAGTGGTTTGGAATTAAAGAATGGGAAGTGCAAGGGAAACAGGAAGCCACCGGGTCTAGGGCTGCGTTGGTGCTAGAGCGTTTCGCGGAGGTGAGGAGCCCAGGAAGGTGGAGACAACGAAACGCAAGGGAATAGAGTGCGGGAGGTTGAACTCATGAGCTACAAATCTGGCCACGCGTGATCAATCAAACGGATGAGAATTGGTTGATGCACCGTCCCTATAAACTAAACGATTTTTCTTAAGAAAAATTGCTGACATGGTGTGGTGACATGGAAGCCTACATGTCAGGACAATTGGTGGTAGTGGGGCTGACGATGTGGATAAGCTGCATGTCAAGAGAAATATGATAATGGGGATGAACTATTTATGTATTATAGATACCATAGCGGCCGGTCTTTTTTCCGGGGACATTTTTAAAGATTTTCAAACTTTTTTTGAAACTAGGAACATTTTCTGAGATTGCATTTCTTTTAAAAATTTAAACATTCTTTAAAATCTCAAACAAAATTTGAAAATGGGACCATTTTGAACTATTGATTAAATTCTGGAAATGGAATTAGTTTTTGAAATTCTGATAGGTTTTTGAAAACACAAATATTTTTTGAATTTCTGAACAATTTGTGAAAATGAGACCATTTGTTTTGGAATTCTGAACAATATTAGAAAACATGAACATTTTTTGAATCCCAAACAATTTTTGAAAACACGATTTTGAAAAATTCCAAACTTTTTCAGAAATGTGAACATTTTGAAAAAGATAAAATAAAAATGGAATCAAAGAAAATCGTTAAAAGCAATAGCAGAAGAAAGAAAAACAAGTAAATGGCATGAACATGTCAAGAACGTTTTAGAAGGTTCTCAATACCATTATAAGTGGAGCACTAAACGTGTCCGCATAATTAGTTGCTTGTCTCGCTCGTTCTGTGTGTTTGCTCGATAAATTGACGCAAAAATCGTCATTTATCATTTGTCCTTTTCTTGAAAGGTCTAATCAAAAAGCTGAAGGGAACCAGATGAAGCCACTGAGCGACTACTTATCGCATTAGGAAAATCCTATTTGACGCTAACTCCTTCAAAATGTCGAGCATTCACACGCGCGATCCCCCGAGCGCGAGAATTGGGCCGGCCCACTTCCCCACAGGGAGGCAGCCGGTTTTGGGAACCTTCTAGAAAGGTCCCTGAACCGGTTTTTTTATTTTTATACCAGTTTTACGGGTTTCTTTTGTTTTTTATTTTTCTGTTCCATTTCTTTTCTTCCATTTTTATTTTTTTTCTTATTTCTGTTTCCTTTTCCTTTTCTTGTTTTTTAGTTTCTTTTGAAAATTGTTCCGAAAGGTTAATATGTGTTCGTGTTTCTAATAAACTTTCATATTTTTAAAAAATGTTTGTGTTCTGCATGTTTGGCCATTTAAAAAATGTTCTAGTTTTACAAAAAATGTTTGGTATGGTTTTGTTCAAAATTTCAGAAAATATTCCTATTTTCAAAATTAGTTCACAAATTTTCAAATTTTCATTTTTCCAGTAGTTTCAAAAAATGTTCCAGTTTAAAAAATCGTGTCTGCAAATTTTCTTCTGGAAATTCAAATTATGTTAATGTTTCCAAATTTTGTTTTGGAATTTGTAATATGTTCCTGTTTCCAAAAATTGTTCATGATTTTCAAAAAAAAATCTCGTTTTCAAAAGTTGTTCAAAATTTTACAAAAATATTTTTCTGTATTAGTTCACAATTTCAATAAATGTTCAGGAATTTCAACAAATATTCCCTTTTACAAAATCTCTTCAGAATTTCAATAATTGTTCCCGTTTTCAAAATATGCTCACAATTTTTAAAAATACTTGTGTTTTAGAAAAAAATCTTGTTTTTGAATTTTTTTTCTCAATTTCAGAAAAATATTCGTGTTTCAAAAAATGTTCAGGAATTTCAAAAATTGTTCTCGTTTTCAGGAAAAAAACAAATTTTCAGAACAATGTTGATGTTTCATAGAATGTTCACGGTTTCAAGATTTTGTTCGCAATTTCAAAAAATATCCCCATGTGTTTTGTTCTCATCTGCAAAAAACATACGAATATTTTTTTCGTATTTTAAAATCATATTCGTATTTTAACCTTTTTCTCAATTAAAAAATGTTTTTCAATTTTAGTTCAAAGATTTAATTTGTGATCTTAGAAAATATTTAGGAATATTCAAAAATGGGGAAATATTTAAAAAAATCACTTTTTCGAAAACTGTTTGTAATGTCAAAAATAATTGCATCATTTCAAAACTGTTTGCAACTTTGAAGAAAGTTTTCCAAATCTCTACCTGTTTTATGAAACACACGAGTTTATTGCATGAATGAAATTTGCTTGTTACAATCAGCCCTTAGGATGCTAGCAATGAAAGATAAACAAATGTCCATCCAACACTCGGATACCACTAAAGTAGTAGCATGTTTGGCACATAGGTCGGACGTGCCGTTGGCATTCCTACTAATATGTTGAACTGAAAAAAAGGCAAATTTCATAGCTCTCTCCCTGATTTCATAAGATAGGCGTAACAATAGGCCTGGTAAAATTTCACTAATTTTTTTTAGGATCACACAGGTATCTTGGAATCGTTTCGATGGTTTTGTGACGAGAACATTGTTCTTGGTGCCTCCTGTCATTTAGGGGTTGTGGCAGTGTCCCGGGGAGTTGAGCTCCGAGGTGTTGTCGTCATAATTTTATCGTTGCAGTTCTGAAATACCTGAGTTTAGTACGCCGACATCGAAAATCTCTTTTATGCAGTTGTTGGTGAGATAACCTCGACGCCACCCAGTACTGGGGCGGGAGTTCGGGAGTATTGCCATAACTTGTATAACGGATGCTTTTCGAAGGTTGAGGTAGACAATTTCCGAAGGTTTCTTGGTTATGTGTTGAAGAATGGATACAGCTGGATGTAGGATTTGCTAGTTTTGGGTGAGATATTATGCTTCCCCTGTATCCCCAACACCTGATTGCATAACTGGGAAAATTTCGGGAGTTTATAAGTGGGAATTCAAGTAGCTCTTAGGATATCTTTCCGTCAGATGTATGATTTGAAATTGGGGTTCGACGTCTAGTGGTCCGCCTATTCACGGTTGGTTTTACAGTGGTCTCGTTGTGTCTTAAAGAGTCCTTGGCTATGCCGACTCGGGGACGCTTCGTATGTCATGTGCACTGCCTTGTACATAATGGTGATGTACGATCGAGCCCGTGTAGGCCCCACCACGAAAACTTCAGACGAAATCTCTATCATATGTTTGTTTTGGCTTATTTTGCAAGCCAATCCTTTGTTTTTGTTTTGAGTTGTGGTATTCGAGTTGCTTCAATGTCAAGAGTTGATTCCATACTTTTCCTAAGCGGTATTCTCATACTCCTATGCGAATACTTATTCTTCTCGATAATCGAGTTGTCATTTCAATTTCTTCTCAACCGGTGAGCTTCCCTTCAAGTGGATCCGATCATTTCAACATCCGCAAGATCAACTCAAGTCTTCTCAACGGCGTTCGTTTCATCCATCCCAAGTTGCCTTTGTTTTTTTCCCCACCCTCCCACCCTTTTTCTTCAAGGATTCAGATTTCTTAATCAAGTATCCATCTTATTGATGCGAGGCCTCTTCATTCCTTTTCCGTCAATGTTCTTATCCGGTGATTCTCATGAAGATTTTAACGGAGCCTCAAGGTCATCACCCTTAATTCTTTTCTTCTCCGGTGGATTCAATTCAAGCTTTGGTATTGAGCATAATCTTTTCTTTTTGCCTAATGCTTTTCTTATGCCGGTGCACCCCATAATCATTCACCTCTCACTATTCAATTGTTCCGGAGTGCTGAAGATATCTCGAAGATTCGTGTTTCCACTCTGCATTCGTTCAAGCTCTTTCGAGAATGTTCCCTCATTCAAGTCTTTTAATTCAACCGGTGCTTTCTCTCTTTTGAATCGTTCTATGATGTTTTCTTTGAGTGGCCCCTAACCCACAGGTCTTTTCCAGGATCTTACCTGACTCTTCTATTTTTCCCCGGAGCTACCATCAAATTCTTTTCGAAGTTTGACGTAAGAATGATTTATCTTCAGTCAAATGCCTTTCTCCAAGATTGGTTAAATTCTTTTCATCGTTGGCTCAACCTTTTCCATTCTTCATTCCGGAGTGCCTCAACAATTCTTGGTGGTGTTTCTCGTCGTCATTCTTGGATTTTGAAGACCGAAGAAGAGTTTTTTCCTCCATATCTTATCCGTTCTCTCAGAGATTCGTGATTCTAGTTTGAGGCCATCCTCTCATAATTGGTTTTGATTGTGGAAATTCTTTTCATCCTTCCGGAGCAATTCAAGAGTCTTTTCTGTTTGATTCTCCGAAGGCCATCATTTCAAAAGATTTATTCATTCTCAGCTTTCAGCTATCATTCTCCAAATCTTACTGGTGCATCATTCAAGTATTCTCTTATCAGCTCGTGATCGCTTCGTTCTCATGTATCTAAATTCTCTCAAGCTTCTTCGTTCATTTGCTAATTCTTCCTGGTGTTTTCTTTATCTTTTCTTCAATCGTTTTCAATTCTTACGGTGGTTCATTCAAGACTTCTCTTCCTTCGTTATCATATCAATTTATTCGTTGTTTCAACCCTTCCGGTGGTTCGTTCAATACCTTCTCAAGTTTGCGCTATATCTCTCTAAATCCTTTCTACGACAATAAGTAGTGTGCCAAATCCATTGTTTTTCATCAATTTAAATTGGTGAAGGATGAGCATAATGTAATTCTTATTCTTGTTTCATCAAGTAAACTCAATTCCCTGTTCCGGAGGCTCATCAAATTCTTGTTTTCATTTGTTTATCTTTCTTTTCCCGGAGTTCCAAATTCTCTCAATTACCTCGTCACAGTGATCCATCTAAATCATTACAAATTTTCACCTTGTGTTTTCAACTCCTTTTTCCTTCCGTTTGATCATTCTTTTGTTTAACGGAGTTCTTCATCAAGGTTCTACATGATGGTTCTTCAAGGATGTTATTTCCTTCTCAAAGTTTTTCATCGAGATTCTTTTCTAAGAAGCTCAAGCTTTATTCTTATTGTAATTCGGAGTGCAATTCTTTCTTCTGTATCATTAGAGGTGGTATTATGTCATTCTTGATAATTTGAATTCATGTTTCATGATTCACATGTTGTCATGAATGAGATATTTTAAATCCATCAATCTCGTCATTGGAGTTATCTTGGGTTATATTTCACCTTAAACCTTCCCTAAGGATTGTTGCTATTTATGGTGCTTATAAAGGACCCAAGTTCTTCATTTATCCTCCCGGCGAAATAAGTTTCTCGTCTCCTCGTTCATATCAATCCAATTCTTTTCCCGTGAGTGGCAGGTGGTCACCTCATGATTTGGGATGTATTCCATAAGACCATATCAAGCTTATTATTTTCGTTGTTGGTTTTCCAACAACTCCGTTCTAACATTTGTTGTAACCGTGCTCTCTCAAGATCTTGTTTCCCTTCGTTCCGGAGGTATTGTGATGTTGCTCTCTCCAACCAATCTTCTTGCTTTGTCAGGATCGTGTTCTTTTTCGTCCTTATCCTTTTAACCGGAGTGTCGTGCCCGCTTTTCGAGTTCTTCTCATCCTGTCAAGTTTTGGGCTCCCTTCTCAACCGGAGTGCCGTCTGAAATCGTTCTTACCCTTTGTGCCATTCTTTCAATAATTCCGGAGGTAGTGTGTTGTTGATTTCGTCAAGTATCCTCTCATCTTGTCAAGTTCTTGTTAATTCCTTCCATTTTTAGTCGGAGTGCTGTCCAAATTATATCATTCTAATCCTTCTCTATCTTGACTTAACCGGAGTGGTTTAAATATATATCTTGCCCTTCAACCTCAAGGTTTTTTCGCAATGTTCTTTGTCCCTCTTTTCTAACGGAGTGTTTTCAACTTGGTTCACCTTCGTTGTATTTTTTTTCTCGAATCTGTTCAACCTCGCAAGGTTCTTTGGTTTCACTCGTTTGTCAAAGAAGCAACTTAGTTTTACCTTTTCTCTTTCCTCTTCCGTTGTCCCTCTGGTGCCATTCTAGATCTCGGGACGAGATCCTCTCGTAGTGGTGGAGTGTTGTGACGCCCCGTGACCGATGTGCCAGGTGTCCCCCAGTTATTCGCTGTTGTTGCCTTGTCATTGCTTGCGTGTCATTCATTGCATATCATGTCATCATGTGCATTTCATTTGCATACATGTTCGTCTCATGCATCCGAGCATTTTCCCCGTTGTCCGTTTTGCATTCCGGCGCTCCTATCTCCTCCGGTGGTCCTTTCTACCTTCCTTTCCTGTGTGGGGGTTAAACATTTCCGGATTGGACCGAGACTTGCCAAGCGGCCTTGGTGTACTACCGTAGACCGCCTGTCAAGTTTCGTGCCATTTGGACTTCGTTTGATACTCCAACAGTTAACCGAGGGACCGAAAAGGCCTCGTGTGTGTTGCAGACCAACACCCTTCCATTTTGGCCCAAAACCCACCTAAACCCTCTCCATCATCTTGTTCGTTCGATCACAATCGTGTGGCCGAAAACCGCACCTCATTTGGACGCTCCTAGCTCCCTCTACCTATAAATATGTGATCCCCTCCGAAACTCGCGCAGACGAAACCCTAAAACTCCGCGCGCTGCCGGACATTTCGTCCCACGCCGCCGGACATGTCTGGCCGCGCCCTCCACCTCACTCCGACGAATCAGACATCGCCACGTCAGCAGCGCCGCCCGCCGCAGCCAACCACAGCCGGCCACGTCGCCACCGTCGCTCCCTGCACCAAGCCGCGCCCGCGCCGGCCTGCCCTTCGCCGCTCCACCGCCCGCCGGCGCCGGCCTCCTCGCCGGACGTAGGGGCCCCGCCGCCCTTGCCCGTCTCCGGCCAGATCCGAGACACCGGCACCGCCCCGCACCTCCACCGTGCCGGATCCGCGCGTCCACGGCTCTGATCCTGCGAGCTCCACGCCCGCGCCGACGTCTTCTTCTTCAGCTCCGGCGAACCTCGGATTCCGCGCCGTTGACTTTTACCCCAAGGGTATAATATTTCTCTAAGTCCCCGAGATTTCCAGTTTCAAATGCCCATGTTCATCATGTTGTAACTTTGCATCCGTAGCTCGGTTTTGCGTGTATAGCATATCAAAATGTTCATCTCGGAGAGTACATCATTTCATCTCATTGCATCATTTTCATTTGAGCTCATCTTGATGTCCGAAATGCTGTTGGAAGAGTGCTATTTGAGTTTATTGTCAGATCTGCTGCACCAAATAGCTATTTGTCATTTTTTCCATGATTAATGTGTGCATGATATGCTCCTGAGTTTTACATGAGTTTTGTTATATGACATGCCTTCTTTACAGAGGTGCTATCCATGTATTTGTGTGATATGTGTGGTGACTAGCACAAGCTTGCAAACTAGTGCATTCGTTAATGCTGATTTCAGGGACTTAGAATTTCTCTAAGTCCTTGATCTGTTTTTATCAATATGCCATATGTTCATGTTGTTTCCTAGTGATCCATGCCTCTTTTGAGGATGATCAGTAAGGGTGATTTGTTAATCTTGTAGTGGTCTATTCATCCGTGTCTTTGTTTGCAATTATGGAGCATCCTAGCTTGAGTCAATCGAGCTCTACTTTTGCTATTTCATGAATCTGGGCAGATTGTCTACTTGTTAGCGATTTTGCCGAGAATGTTGTTGTTGATCCGTGCATTCTATGTTGTTGTTCTTACCATGTCTAGCTCATATAATGTGTATTATTGATGAGTGTATGCTTAGATTGTCATGCCTTGCTCTGTAGTGAGTGCATCGAGCTCGTTAACTTGTCTACTCGTTAACAGATTTGCATGCTCCAGTTTTTCTCCAAGTCTGTAACCTAATTATGTTTTTGCCATGTTCACATGCTTGTAATTGTATTTTCTGATACGTTTTGGCTCAAGGTCACTAAGGGACTTTTGTTAAGCTCTTTGAGTAGCTCCATGCCATGCCTTGCTTTGCCATGTTAAGTTCCTCTAGCATATAGTTTTCATGCTCCAAAGTGTGCTACCTGATCTGAAATTCCAGGCTTGTGTTAATTTCACTAAGTCTGAAACCTGTTATCGTTTGCATTTTTGCCATGCTTGTTTGAACCTGTTAATGAATGAATTGGCCGTAGCTCACCGTTCATCTTTTGTCAAGCATCATGGGTGGATCCCTGCCAAGTATTTGGTTGTCATGTTTGAGTGCTGTAGCATAATTATCTTGATGCATTTAGATGGCTACTTGCTGTTTATCGCAGATCGGTGCCATATTTGTTTTGCTTGCCATTTCCAAACCGTGTCTCCGATTCCGGTGTTCTTTATATCGATTTCAACCGAAATCACCTCACCTTTCCAGTGGCACACTTAGGTTTCCAAGTTGAGGCCAGGTTCAATCATTCATTTGCATATCATGCATATGCATCGCATACCGCATCTCGCATATCATATCATGTTCATGTGTTGGTTCTTTACTATGTTGTGTGCTTCTTTCCAGTGTTTGCTTCTTCGGGTTGGTTCCGGTAACGTCGCGTTTGTGAGGACCCGTTCGACTACGTCCCTTTGTCTTCTTCATGGACTCGTTCTTCTTCCTTGCGGGATTTCAGGCAAGATGACCATACCCTCGAAATCACTTCTATCTTTGCTTGCTAGTTGCTCGCTCTTTTGCTATGCCTATACTGCGATACCTACCACTTGCTTATCATGCCTCCCATATTGTTGAACCAAGCCTCTAACCCACCTTGTCCTAGCAAACCTTTGTTTGGCTATGTTACCGCTTTGCTCAGCCCCTCTTATAGCGTTGTTAGTTGCAGGTGAAGATGAAGTTTGTACCTTGTTGGTACATGGATATGTTGTTCCTTGTTGGAACATGTTTACTTGTTGGGCTATCACAATATCTCTTATCTAATTAATGCATCTATATACTTGGTAAAGGGTGGAAGGCTCGGCCTTATGCCTGGTGTTTTGTTCCACTCTTGCCGCCCTAGTTTCCGTCATATCGGTGTTATGTTCCCGGATTTTGCGTTCCTTACGCGGTTGGGTTATAATGGGAACCCCTTGACAGTTTGCTTTGAATAAAACTCCTCCAGCAAGGCCTAACCTTGGTTTTACCATTTGCCACCTAGCCTTTTTCCCTTGGGAGTCGCGCATCCCGAGGGTCATCCTTATTTTAAACCCCTGGGCCAGTGCTTGTCTAAGTGTTGGTCCAACCCAGAGCACCGTGCGGGGCCGTCCCTTGGCAACTTGGGTTACATTGGCTCCCGTACGCTTAGCTTATCCGGTGTGCCCTGGAAACGAGATATGTGCAGCTCCTATCGGGATTTGTCGGCACAGCGGGTGGTCTTGCTAGACTTGTTTTACCATTGTCGAGGATGTCTTGTAACCGGGATTCCGAGTCTGATCGGGTCTTCCCGCTAGAAGGAATATCCTTCGTTGACCGTGAGAGCTTGTGATGGGCTAAGTTGGGATACCCCTGTAGGGATTTGAACTTTCGAAAGCCGTGCCTGCGGTTATGGGCAGATGGGAATTTGTTAATGTCCGGTTGTAGAAAACCTGAAGTTGATCCTAATTAAAATACATCAACCGCGTGTGTAACCGTGATGGTCTCTTTCCGGTGGAGTCCGGGAAGTGAACACGGTGTTGGAGTTATGTTTGACGTAGGTTGTTCTAGGATCACTTCTTGATCATAGTTTCTCGACCGTGCTTTGCCTTCTCTTCTCGCTCTCATTTGCGTATGTTTAGCCACCATATATGCTAGTCGCTTGCTGCAGCTCCACCTCATACCTTTTACCTTACCTATAAGCTTAAATAGTCTTGATCGCGAGGGTGTGAGATTGCTGAGTCCTCGTGACTCACAGATACTTCCAAAACCAGTTTGCAGGTGCCGATGTTACCGAGCAGGTGACGCAACCAAGCTCAAGGAGGAGCTCGATGATGATCTTGTCCTTCGTGTTGTTTCACTCTCCAGTTGATCAGTAGTGGAGCCCAGTCGGGACGATCAGGGATCTGTGTAGCATTTGGGGTAGTCTTCTTTTATTTTGGCTCCGTAGTCGGGCCTTGATTGTAGTTGGTTGATGTAATGCTTTATTCATGTAATTTTGTGAAGTGGCGATTGTAAGCCAACTATGTATCTCTTTCCCTTATGTATTACATGGGTTGTGTGAAGATTACCTCACTTGTGACATTGCTTTCAATGTGGTTATGCCTCTAAGTCGTGCTTCGACACGTGGGAGATATAGCCGCATCGAGGGACTTAGAGGCATAACTGCATTGAAAGCGTTACATATGATCAAGGTCTCTGCTGGGTGTCCTACCTTCGATGGGACGGACTACCCCTACTGGAAGAATAAGATGCGAATGCATCTTGAAGCAATTGATAACGATCTCTGGTATGTTGTGGAAAATGGTGTTCCCTCAGTCACACCTTCTCTGAATGCTGCTGATGTGAAGAGATTCAAGCAACTCGACTCTCAAGCGAAGAATATCATATGTGGTTGAGGGAGTCCTGGATTAGGGGGTGTCCGGATGGCCGGACTATACCTTCGGCTGGACTCCTGGACTATGAAGATACAAGATTGAAGACTTCGTCCCGTGTCCGGAAGGGACTTTCCTTGGCGTGGAAGGCAAGCTTGGCGATACGGATATGTAGATCTCCTACCATTGTAACCGACTCTGTATAAATCCTAGCCCTCTCCGGTGTCTATATAAACCGAAGAGTTTTAGTCCGTAGGACGAAGAACAATCATACCATAGGCTAGCTTCTAGGGTTTAGCCTCTCTGATCTCGTGGTAGATCTACTCTTGTACTACCCATATCATCAATATTAATCAAGCAGGACGTAGGGTTTTACCTCCATCAAGAGGGCCCGAACCTGGGTAAAACATCATGCCCCCTGCCTCCTATTACCATCCGACCTAGACGCACAGTTCGGGACCCCCTACCCGAGATCCGCTGGTTTTGACACCGACATTGGTGCTTTCATTGAGAGTTCCTCTGTGCCGTCACTTTTAGGCCCGATGGCTTCCCCGATCATCAACAGCTATGCGATCCAGGGTGAGACTTTTCTCCCCGGACAGATCTTCGTATTCGGCGGCTTGGCACTGCAGGCCAATTCGCTTAGTAAACTGGAGTAGATCGAAAGCTACGCCCCTGGCCATTAGGTCAGATTTGGAAGTTTGAACTACACGGCCGATATCCGCGGAGACTTGATCTTCGACGGATTCGAGCCACAGCCGAGCGGCCGCACTGTCACGCATGATTTAGCTCTGCCGCCGAATAGTGCCTTGGAGGCCGCACCTGTGTCCGCTCCGACCCCTAGCTCGGAGCCGATCACACCAACCGAGGATGGGTGGTTAGACACCGCCTCGGGGGCTGCAATCTCTATGGTGATCGAGCCGAACACCAGCCCTATTCTCTGCGAAGCCCGTGACTCCAAGGAGCCGGACTCCTCTCCAGAATCCGAGCCCTCCGCGCCCCGACCGATCGAACCCGATCGGGCGCCGATCATGGAGTTCATCGCCGCGGACATCTTTCAGCACTCGCCCTTTGGCGATATTCTGAATTCACTAAAGTCTCTCTCTCTCTTTGTCAGGAGAGCCCTGGCCGGACTATGGTCGGCAAGGTTGGGATGCGGATGATGAAGAAATTCAAAGCCCACCCACCACCCACTTCGTAGCCACTGTCGATGATTTAACCGACATGCTCGACTTCGACTCCGAAGACATCGACGGTATGGACGCCGATGCAGGAGACGATCAAGAACCAGCACCTATAGGGCACTGGAAAGCCACCTCGTTGTATGATATATACATGGTGGACACCCCAAAAGAAGGCAATGGCGATGGAACAGCGGAGGATGACCCCTCCAAGAAGCAGCCTAAGCGCCGGCATCAGCGGCGCCGCTCTAAATCCCGCCAAAACAAAAACGGTGATTCCGGCACGGGGGATAATAACACCCCGAACAGTGCCGAAGACAACCACCTCCAGCAAGATTCAGCACAGGAGGATAGAGAAGCCATCCCTCATGAGAGAGCGGCAGACAGAGAGGTCAAGGACGATAATTATATGCCTCCCTCCGAAGACGAGGCAAGCCTCGACGACGACGAATTTGTCGTGCCGGAGGATCCCGTCGAACAAGAGCGTTTCAAACGCAGGCTTATGGCCATGGCGAGCAGCCTCAAGAAAAAACAGCAACAGCTTAGAGCTGATCAAGATTTGCTAGCCAATAGATGGACTGAAGTCCTTGCGGCCGAAGAGTATGAACTCGAACACCCCTCCAAGAGCTACCCAAAGCGCAGGTTGCTACCCCAATTAGAGGAGGAAGCACCTAAATCACCAGCGCATGATGCGGCCGACCGGCCACCTCGTGGCCGCGACAGAGAGGCCTCTCGGCCCTCCACTCAAGCCGCACCCCAGTGCCGCTCAAAAAATACCAAGGCATGGGAAAATGCGCCAGACCTGCGAGACATATTGGAGGACAAGGCAAGGCAAACAAGATTGATCTACGGATCACGTGGGTGCCCCACGGCACGAGACGGTACTCGTCACGCCGGATATAGTAAATCCGGCCGGGCCGAACACAGTAGACAAAGCTCGTTTGAGCTGCGCCGTGATATAGCCCAGTACAGAGGCGCCGCACACCCACTATGCTTCACAGATGAAGTAATGGATCATCAAATCCCTGAGGGTTTCAAACCCGTGAACATCGAATCATACGATGGCACAACATATCCTGCGGTATGGATCGAGGACTATCTCCTTCATATCCACATGGCCCGCGGTGATGACCTACACGCCATCAAATACCTCCCACTCAAGCTTAAAGGACCAGCCCAGCATTAGCTAAACAGCTTGCCAACAGAATCAATTGGTTGTTGGGAGGACCCGGAAGCTGCATTCCTCAACAATTTCCAGGGCACTTATGTGCGACCACTAGACGCCGATGACCTAAGCCACATAATTCAGCAGCCAGAGGAATCGGCCAGACAATTCTGGACACGGTTCCTAACCAAGAAAAATCAAATCGTCGACTGTCCAGACGCAGAGGCCCTAGCAGCCTTCAAGCATAACATCCGCGACGAGTGGCTTGCACGGCACCTAGGACAGGAAAAGCCGAAATCTATGGCAGCCCTCACGACACTTATGACCCACTTTTGCGTGGGAGAAGACAGCTGGCTAGCTCGCAGCAATAACATGACCAAGAGCCCTGGTAATTCGGATACCAAGGACAACAGTGGTAGGTCACGTCACAACAAGCAAAAGCACCGCATTATCGGCGACAATACTGAGGATACGACAGTTAATGCTGGATTCAAAGGCTCTAAACCCGGTCAGCGGAAAAAGCCATTCAAAAGAAACACTCCGGGCCCGTCCAATTTGGACCGAATACTCGACCGCTCATGCCAAATACATGGCACCCCCGAAAAACCAGCCAATCACACCAATAAGGATTGTTGGGTGTTCAAGCAGGCAGGCAAGTTAAATGACGAAAGCAGAGACAAGGGGCTGCATAGCGATGACGAGGAGGAGCCCCGGCCGCTGAACAACAGTGGACAGAAAGGTTTTCCCCCACAAGTGCGGACGGTGAACATGATATACACAACCCATGTCCCCAAGAGGGAGCGGAAGCATGTGCTAAGGGACGTATATGCGATGGAGCCAGTCGCCCCAAAGTTCAACCCATGGTCTTCCTGCCCGATCACTTTTGATCGAAGGGACCACCTCACTAGCATCCGTCATGGCGGGATTTGCCGCATTGGTTCTAGACCCAATTATTGACGGATTTCACCTCACTAGAGTCCTTATGGATGGCGGCAGCAGCCTGAACCTGCTTTATCAGGATACAATGCGGAAAATGGGCATCGATCCCTCAAGGATTAAACCCACCAGAACGACCTTTAAAGGCGTCATACCAGGTGTAGAAGCCAACTGTACAGGCTCGGTTACACTTGAAGTGGTCTTCGGATCTCCGGATAATTTCCGAAGCGAGGAGTTAATCTTCGACATAGTCCCGCTCCGCAGTGGCTATCACGCACTGCTCGGGCGAACCGCATTTGCCAAGTTCAATGCGGTGCCGCACTACGCATACCTCAAGCTCAAGATGCTAGGCCCTCGAGGCGTCATCACGGTCAATGGAAACACCGAACGCTCTCTCCGAACGGAGGAGCATACGGCGGCTATCGCAGAGGAAGTACAAAGCAGCCTCTCAAGGCAATTCTCCAGTCCGACCATTAAACGTCCGGACACCGTCAAGCGCGCCCGGAGTAACCTACAACAAGACTGACTGGCACGTTCCGAGCAAGCGTAGCAATGCGGCCCCAACCCCAGCCCTCGTGAACTTGCAAAACTAGTGTTGCGCGTACATAACTACGCTCTAGAAATACCATGGGCACAGGGGGAGGGGCACCATCACGGCACGCCCGAAACGCGGCTTAAACCGCACTAGGGGCTACCGATTTCTTAATTTTCTCTTATTTTCAGGACTCCATTCTTCAGAAGGCTTGTCCGGCAGTACAATTGCCGCACAAACGATACAACCAGGGAAGCAGAAAGCTACGCCGCACTACGGAACTCTAAGGTGGTCTCTATAACAAGCAGTATACCTGTTTCGCATAACATTCCGCAGCTCGCCCTTGGAAAGGACATATTTGATAGTCCCATCTTTTGCTTATCGCACTATTTGTATCGTTTTGCTTTGATCGCAGCTTTTTTAAATAAACAATGCATAGCTTCCGTCTATTATTGCATTACCTTTTTTTACGAATATATGTTCATTAATGACATGTTGCACCCGTACACTTTGGTACGGCCAATACGCCAGGGGCTCAAGTACCCCACAATATGGCGTGAGAAGTCCGAACACTTTCACAAGTGCGGCACCCCGAACTTATAGCATTATATGCATCGGCTCCGAATCATGTCTTGGGTCAAATGTTGGGTTTGCCCGGCTCCTATGTTTTGGTACCTTACGTTCCGTTATATCGGCTAAGGTAGCACTAGGAGAACTACTGCGATTGTGCCCCAGTTGAGCTGGGCTAAGCACCTCAGTAGAGAAAGCTAAAACTGACCGTCATGATGAGGCGAGAGCTGGTCGCTGTTCGAGAGGTTTTCGAGTCCCTAAAGACTTATGCCGCTTAGAGCGAGGAGTCGGCTTTGTCCGTCCTAGGCGTGGATAGCGCCCCGAACTCGGTCTTCCGAACACTAGGGGCTTCGCCGAAATTTAAAATTATAGAATTCTATGGCTAAGTGAGAGTGTTCAAGCATTATAGTATGATTGCCTTGTTCGTTGTGTTGAGTGCCTCCCTCGAAGGACCCAAGAATGGGAAAAAGAGCGCTCATGTTTATCCCGAACATCCCAGCACTCGTGCCATGGGGGCAGAAGCCGACGACTTGCCATCTCTCAAATTTGATAAACGGTCGCACAGAAGGTAATATTTTAAATTCAAAAGCGTTGCTTAGTGCATATGAACAAGTTTTCAGCGTACAGGATCACAAATGCGAGTTTACTCAAAAATTACATCTTTGGGGCATTCGTCCGCTATAAGGCGGGCACCCTTCAGGACGCCCTCATAATATGCTTTCGGGACACGATGATCCTTGCCCGGCGGCGGCCCGTCCTTCACCAGCTTCTCCGCATCCATCTTGCCCCAGTGCACTTTAGCACGGGCAAGCGCCCTACAGGCACCTTCGATGCAGACGGAGCGCTTGATTAATTCAAGCCGTGGACAGGCATCCACCAGCCGCCTCACCAGCCCGAAGTAGCTCCCAGGCAAAGCCTCTCCAGGCCACAGCCGAACTATGAGGCCTTTTATGGCCTGTTCGGCAACCTTGTGGAGCTCGACCATTTGCTTCAGCTGGTCGCTCAAAGGCACCAGGTGTCCGGCCTTAGCATACTGAGACCAGAACACCTTCTTCGTCGAGATCCCCTCTTCGGCTCGGTAGTAGGTGGCGGCATCCGACACACTGCGGGGCAAATCTGCGAACGCTCCTGGAGAGCTCCGGACTCGGGTAAGTAATAAGTAATTCACTTTCACGTGCTTGCTTTGCATAATGAATGCCTTACCCGCCGCTATCTTCTTCATCGCGTCAATTTCTTTGAGGGCTTTCTGGGCTTCGGCCTTTGCAGACTTCGCGCTTTTGAGGGCTGCCGCAAGCTCGGACGCTTGCGTCTTTGAGTCAAGCTCCAAACTCTCGTGTTTTTTCACGAGAGCCCGGAGCTCTTTCTGCACCTCCTGGTTCTCTCTCTCCATGCGCTCCGCGACCGCCCTGTTTTCGGCCTCGGATAGTGCTTGCTTAAGGGTTGCCACCTCGGTCGTGGCCCCTATAATAGCACGTTGATCCTGTCATTTTTTTCAACCACATCTTCTCTATATAATTGTGCAAGGTATTACTTACCTTCCTTCTCCTCGAGTTGCCTCTTGGCATGGTCGAGCTCGTTCTCGGACCGCGCGAGGTTTTGCTTTAGCGTATCCACCTCCACAGTCAGTGCGGCGGAGGCTAGCAGTGAAGCCTGCATACGCATATTGACTTGATTATGTTAGACTCCTGCGAATGTTATTAGATCCTCTATTTGGCTTTTCTTTTCGAACACCGAACAGAGCATCAGGGGCTACTGTCTATGCCGTAATATTTTTACATATTCTTACCTACCTCAAAGCCTGTTAGAAGGCTGGCACAGGCTTTAGTCAGTCCGCTCTTGGCGGACTGAACCTTCTGGATCACCGCACTCATAATAGTGCGGTGCTCCTCGTCGATGGAGACGCCGTTAAGCGTCTCCAGCAAATTGTCCGGTGCCTTCGGTTGGACGGAGGTCACCGGCTCAGTAGGCTCGCTCCTATTGGAAGGAGGCCGCCTACTGGAGTCCGGAACCATTGAAGGTTCTGGCGCGGTGTCCGGCTCAAGGCCAGACTCGGAGCCCTTGGTGGTTTTATCCCCTTTGCGCCTAGAGTCCAAGAGGTCGCCTTGCGGTGCCTCCAGGACCACCTCCTCCTGGCTTGGAACCTGTTGGGACAGCACCTCGGCGTCATACATAGGATGGGGGGAGGTAGCCGTCGGAAGCGAATTCACATCCGATGAATCCAGGGAACCGCTCGACGACACGTCGAGCCGGTCTTTGGGTGGACTGCATAAACATGTTCGACATAAGGAAAAGCTGTGCAATGGAAGAATACTATGAATCACTCTGGTATCCGGACACTTACGATCTCACCAGGGGCTTGGCCCTGTGCGGCCACTCCTCTTCGCCATCGATGGCGTTGGTGGAGCCGTCCGGAGGAAGGGTTTTTCCCTTCTTGGACCCTTCGGCCTCCCCAATTGGGGCGGCCTTCCTTTTCTTCTCTCCCCCCGCTGGAGGGGGAGAGGTCTCTTCTTCCTCCTCCTCGTCTTCACGGGAGGAGTGCGTCTTGGAGTCATCGGATGATGAATCTGACACCCCCAGGCACCGGGCACTCTTCCGAGTCCCGTGGCCTTCTTCTTGGCCTTCTTCTCCGGTACCACATAGGGTGCCGGAACCAGCAGCTTCGCCAAGCGAGCGTCTGCTGGGCCTTCGGGCAAAGGAGCCGGACAGTTGATCTGTCCGGACGTCTCCTGCCAATCCTGTCAAAGGTAAGGGAGCTTAAGATCCCGCATGGAGTCAAACTATGAAAAACTAATACCCTGTAAAAGGTAAAAACAGCTTACCGCACGAGCGCGACGCTGCGTGCTAAATCCGCGATCCTCGGTAGCGGATGCGGGGGCCTCGGCGCCCTTGAAAAGCACCTTCCAGGCATCTTCGTACGTTGTGTCGAAGAGCCTGCTTAGAGTTCGGTGCTGCGCCGGGTCGAACTCCCATAGGTTGAAAGCCCGTTGTTGACACGGAGGATCCGGCGGATGAGCATAACCTGGACTACGTTGACAGGTTTGAGCTTCTTGTCCACCAGGGTTTGGACGCATGTTTGGAGTCCGGTCAGCTCTCCTTCTTTACCCCACGACAGGCCCGTCTCTTTCCAGGAGGTGAGCCACGTAGGGGGTCCGGATCGGAACTCGGGGGCTGCGACCCATTCAGGGTCGCGCGGCTCGGTGATGTAAAACCACCCCGATTGCCACCCCTTTAGGGACTCCACGAAGGAGCCCTCGGGCCATAGGACGTTGGGCATCTTGCCCACCATGGCGCCTCCGCACTCCGCCTGAGTGCCGCGCACCACCTTCGGCTTGACATTGAAAGTCTTGAGCCATAGACTGAAATGGGGGCGGATGCAGAAGAAAGCCTCGCACACGACGATAAACGCCGAGATATTGAGGACAAAGTTCGGGGCCAGATCGTGGGAATCCAGGCCATAGTAGAACATGAGCCCCCGGACAAATGGGTGGAGAGGGAAGCCCAGTCTGCAGCGGAAATGGGGGAGGAACACGACCCTCTCATGGGGCCTAGGGGTGGGGATGATCTGCCCCTCTTCGGCAAGCCGGTGCGCAATGTCGTTAGACAAGTATCCGGCCTTCCTCAGTCTTTTGATGTGTCCCTCCGTGACGGAGGAGACCATCCACTTGCCTCCTGCTCCGGACATGGCTGGAGAAGGTTGAGGTGGGGTGTGCGGACTTGGGCGCTGGAGCTCGAGTGCGCGGAAATGGATAGGCAAAGGAGGAAGAATGCGTGGATGAAAAGGTGGATCCTTATCCCCTTATATGGGCGGACGCGACTATGCGCCCCCACCAGCCTGGTAAAACTCGCTTATCTCCCAAGCGCCATAGTCAATGGTGCGGTTGGGTTACCCATGCCCGTATTGATGAGAATCCCGGAATATGGGGACACGATCTCTGCTTTACAAGATGTGCCAAGGAGTCTGCCTCGCTAAATGCGCTGAGGTAGAACAATAAAACGATTCGAATAAAGACTTGGCCATGGTGTGATGTCACGCTACGGAATACGTCAGCAGATTAGATTTGTGTAAATATTATTCTCTCTATGGCAATATGTGGAAACTTATTTTGCAGAGCCGGACACTACCTTTGTGTTCAAAATCTTCTATGAAGTACTTGGAGGAGGAACCCGCCTTGCAATGCCGAAGACAATCTGCGCGCCGAACTCGTCGTCATTGAAGCCTGGTTCAGGGGCTACTGAGGGAGTCCTGGATTAGGGGGTGTCCGGATGGCCGGACTATACCTTCGGCTAGACTCCTGGACTATGAAGATACAAGATTGAAGACTTCGTCCCGTGTCCGGAAGGGACTTTCCTTGGCGTGGAAGGCAAACTTGGCGATACGGATATGTAGATCTCCTACCATTGTAACCGACTCTGTGTAAACCCTAGCCCTCTCCGGTGTCTATATAAACCGGAGAGTTTTAGTCCGTAGGATGAAGAACAATCATACCATAGGCTGGCTTCTAGGGTTTAGCCTCTCTGATCTCGTGGTAGATCTACTCTTGTACTACCCATATCATCAATATTAATCAAGCAGGACGTAGGGTTTTACCTCCATCAAGAGGGCCCGAACCTGGGTAAAACATCGTGTCCCCTGCCTCCTGTTACCATCTGACCTAGACGCACAGTTCGGGACCCCCTACCCGAGATCTGCCGGTTTTGACACCGACAGTGGCCATCTGAGCAAAGGACAGTATGGCAGAATGAGTGCTTTGGAGACAGTGAAGCTTATCTGGGACAGGTTTTCCAAAGTGAATGAAGGAGTCTCAACTCAGCGTGACTCTCGAGTTGATGTTCTTCGCAATCTCTTCAACCGCTTCAAAAGACTCGACAATGAAAATGTTCAACAAACCTTCGATCGCCTCACTGACATCTCAAATGAGCTTCAAGCACTTGGTGCCACTGACATCACCGACCATGAGGTGGTGAAGAAATTGCTGAGATCGCTTGATTCCTCATTTGACACTCTGGCATTGATGATACAAGAACGTGCTGATTACAAGTCACTTGATCCCGCTGATATTCTCGAGAGGCTAAATACTCATGAGTTCCAACTTGCTGAAAAGAGAGATCTCTATGGTTCAAGCTATGGCAGATCACGTGCACTAAAGGCCAAGGCAGTATCTGAGTACGAAGATGAAGACTCTAATAGCAGCCTTGGTGATCCTGAAGAACTGAGCCATGATCTGGCTCTGCTCGTGAAGAAGTTCCAAAAGTTCTCAAGACGTGGTCGCCTTGGAAGACCCTCTAGGAGCAATGATTCCTCATCAAGTGACTACAAGAGGAGGCTCTGCCACAAATGCAAGAAGCTTGGACATTACATTCAAGACTGTCCTCAATGGGAAAAGGAATCAAAGAAGAAGAAATACAAGGATTACAGTTCTGATGATGCAAAGAAAAATAAGAAATCCTCAAAATCCTCATCATCAAAATCCTCAAAGCCTTCATATCACAAGAAGAGCAGCTCCAAGAAGGTCGGGGCATTCATTGGCAAGGAAATGGACTCTAAGGATGAATCTGAAGAAAATGAGGAAGAGGAGTCATCTGAGGAGTCCGAATCCGGAGTGGCGAGCCTAGCTCTCGCTACTGCATTCGTCAGCAAGTCTATCTTCAACACTGAAGAAAATAACCTCACCAACAAAGCTGATGAAGGGGATGATGACTATGCTCCCACCTACTGCTTCATGGCAAAGGGTGCCAAGGTACTCAAATATACCTCATCTGAATCTAGTGAGGATGAATCTGATGAAAACCTCAAACCCAGCTATTCTAAACTTGCTAAGATTGCTGTGAAACTGCAAAAAACTCTTGAAAAGGTTCAAAATATGCTAGATAAAAGTGACGATATGTTGGGCGAGGAAATGGATCTCACTGAAATCTTGACTGAAAATCTTCAGAGACTTCAGTCCAAGTTTGACAATCTTCAAGGTCATCATAACACTCTCCTATCTGATCACGAGAAGCTTTCTTATGAATTTCTTCAAAGAAAGCAAGATCTTGAGCAGTTAAGAGTGAGTTATGAAGATCTTCAGAAGGAGCGCGATTCATTACTTGCTCAACAAATCAGCGCTTCTCAGGAAGAATTTGTTCCTCCATGCTTGAAGTGCATTGAACATGAATCTGCTAATTCTTCACCTGAATGTTCAAATGCTACTAATGTTTCAAATTCTTCACATGACTCTGCTATCACTAATTCCTCATCTGAGGACATTGCTAGTATCACTGACGATGCAGGGCTGAAGGAATTGTACACGACAGGCATGTACAAAAGCCTCAAAGGGCATCAGGCTCTTTGTGATGTGCTTAAAAAGCAGATCCTCAACAGGAACCCTAGGAAAGAGGGTATCGCCTTTGAGAGGAAACTCAATGCTGATGGTACATATTGGAAGCCTGAGCAGTACCCGAAAACTACATGGGTTGCTGCAAAGGGACCTCCAGTTGATCCATCTAACTTATCTGGATTTGCATGTGAATCTCCTCATTTTGATGATGAGTCAATTGACTCCAACTATAAACTGTTCAAAAATCAGAATGGTGAAGTATTTGCTAGATATGTTGGCACTAACTTCAGGAACGACTCCCCTATGAAGAAAATCTGGGTTCCCAAAAGATTCCTTGAAAATCTTCAGGTGAATGTCATCATGACGCCACCTGTGAAGAATAGGAACCCCAGATCAAATTCTTCATATGGACCAAATTCTTCATATGGATTCAAGTCCTCATATGGACCAAATTCCTCATATGGATCAAAGTCCTCATATGAACATCATCGTGCTAACCCGTCTGTTTCGCAGGGAAGATCTAAGGATTATGGATATGTGCATTATTCTTCAAATCATTATGTCCATAAGTCCTCGAAGAATTTCTCTGCATACTCTTATGCTTACTCTAACCCCTCTTATGTGAAACGAAATGGACTGGCTTCTATGCCATCCTTCTCGTATGGAGCTCGCAGAATGATGAACTCTTTGCCACCCCTTCAGATGTGGGTGGTGAAGAAAAAGAACTAATCTCTTCTGCAGGGTCAGGTCTCCAGACGCACGTAATCGTCTGAAGAATTTGCTGGAGACCTGAGCATGCCTGATAGGACGCAGGCTAATCATGAAGAAATGAACTTTCATTTCTCACGTCCTCATATTGCTTTATCAGTTCTTTTACTTGATGAAATTGATCTGATGAATTGATGTCATATTCTTCACTGATGAAGTATATGAGTTTGTAAGCTGCACTAATTCGTCTGCAAGATGATCAACCCAAACCCACTGAGTGGGTCCTCGATAGTGGATGTACAAACCACATGACTGGTGACAAGAATCTATTGATGGATGCTCCATTATCTCCCTCGCATCTGAAGCATATCATCTTTGCTGACAAAGGCAAAAGTCAGGTATTGGGTCTAGGTAAGGTTGCGATTACAAAGGATCGACACATGGACAAAGTCATGCTTGTTGAGTCCTTAGGATACAACCTTATGTCTGTCTCAATGCTTTGTGATCTTGATATGGTTGTTGTCTTTGGTAAGTACCGTTGTGTTGTGGTTATGGAAGCTGACAATTCCAAAGTCTTCGAAGGCTTTAGGAGAGGAGACCTGTATATTGTTGATTTCTCTACAGGACCACAACCAGACATGTGCTTACTTGCAAAAGCTTCAGAAGGCTGGCTCTGGCATCGACGACTTGGTCATGCAGACATGAGGAATTTGCACACGCTTGCGAAGAAGAAGCGTGTCATTGGCATCGAGAATGTCAAATTCCTCAAGGATCACCTATGCGGAGCCTGTGAAGCTGGGAAGATGATGAAGGCCAAGCATCCAGCAAAGACTATCATGGCCACCACTCACCTGTTTGAATTGCTTCACATGGATCTCTTTGGTCCTAATCATTATTCTGCTATTTCAAATGAAGCATCTCAATATGGCTTTGTTATTGTTGATGATTATTCTCACTACACATGGTTACACCTTGTTACTTACAAACATGAAGTGTAGGAAGTCTTCAAACGATTTTCCTTGAGGGATTCAACCAACTTTGGTGTGAAGATCAAGCACATCAGAAGTGACAATGGCATTGAGTTCAAGAATTCTGGTCTCGATGACTATCTTGATGAACTTGGTATTACTCATGAGTTATCTTCTCCTTACACTCCTCAGCAGAATGGCGTCGTGGAGCGCAAGAACAGGACTCTTGCTGAGATGGCTCGCACTATGCTTGATGAATACAAAACGCCTCGTCATTTCTGGACTGAGGCAATTGATACTGCGTGCCACATCATCAACAGACTATATCTTCACAAATTCTTCAAAAAGACTGCCTATGAACTCCTCACTGATAAGAAACCCAATGTAAGTTATTTCAAAGTCTTCGGTGCTAAATGTTGGATTAGAGATCCTCATCACAACTCAAAATTTGCACCGAAAGCACATGAAGGTTTTATGCTTGGTTACGGAAAGGACTCGCACACCTACAGAGTCTTCAACAACGTTCTTCACAAAGTTGTTGAAACTGTAGATGTGCGGTTCGATGAAAATAATGGCTCGCAAAGAGAGCACCTACCTACTATGATAGATGAACCAGCACCTGAGGAAACTATCAAGTTCAAGGCTACTGAGGATGTCATTCCTACTGAAGAATCTACTGGAGAATTCATTCCAGAACATGAAGAACATCGGGCTAATGCACCTGAAGAAAACGTTGAAGAAAATGGTGCTGAAGAAAACGCTGATCAAATTCTTCAACGACAACCAGCTCATCCTCGCATTGCAAAAGAAGTGCAAGTTGAAAAGATCATCAATGACATCAAAGCGCCAGGTCCTCTCACACGCTCAAAAGCTTCACATTTGTCTAACTTTTGTGGGCACTATGCTTTTGTCTCTATTACAGAGCCCACTAAGGTAGATGAAGCATTTCTGGAGCCTGAGTGGATTCCGGCCATGCAAGAAGAATTACATCAGTTCAAGCTTAATAATGTCTGGGAACTGGTCAAACGTCCAGATCCTCGCAAGCACAATATCATCGGCACAAAGTGAATCTACCGCAACAAGCAAGATGAAAATGGCCTTGTGGTGAGGAATAAGGCACGGCTTGTAGCTCAAGGCTACACACAGGTTGAAGGAATTGATTTTGATGAAACTTTTGCACCTGTTGCTAGACTTGAGGCTATTCGCATATTACTTGCTTATGCTAACCATCATGATATCACTTTATATCAAATGGATGTGAAAAGTGCATTCCTCAATGGTAAGCTTGAGGAAGAAGTATATGTTGCTCAACCCCCAGGTTTTGAAGATCCAAAGAATCCTGACAAAGTACTCAGCTTCAGCAAGAACCAGCGACAATGTACTCAACTTCAGCAGTAGATAGTGATACGCAGTTCTGTTTCTTCGAGGACCAACAGACCAAAGATCGTCCGAGGAAATGACATGTACCATATGTTGACTTGCGGTCCACACGATCACCAGCATAGTCAAAGTCAGAATATCCAATGAGATCAAAAGCCGAGCCCTTGGGGTACCATAATCCAAGTGTTGGTGTGTGAGCTAGATATCGAAGAATATGCTTCACAGCCTTATGGTGTGATTCCTTTGGTGTAGCTTGAAATCGGGCACACATGCAAACACTAAGCATTATATCTGGCCTAGATGCACATAAGTACAATAAGGAACCTATCATGGAGCGGTATACCTTATGATCGAAGTCAATACCATTTTCATCAGTGCACAGATGGCCATTTGTGGGCATAGGAATTTTGACGCCTTTGCAATCTTGCATGCCGAATTTCCTCAGTACATCCTTGAGGTATTTCTCCTGAGATATGAATATGCCATTGCGTTGTTAACGAATTTGAAGACCTAAGAAGAATTTCAACTCTCCCATCCTAGACATTTGATATTCTTCACTCATCGTATAGGCAAATTCATCACTATAACGTTGGTCAGTACAGCCAAAGATAATATCATCAACATATATTTGGCACACAAACAATTCACCATCATAAGATTTAGTGAAAAGAGTAGGGTCGAGTGAACCGGGTTTGAAGCCTTTCTTCATGAAGAGTTCCTTCAAGGTATCATACAAGCCCGTGGGGCCTGCTTGAGGCCATAGAGGGCCTTGTTGAGTCTGAAGACTTTGTCAGGACACCCACTAGTGGTGTGCCTGAAAAACTGAAGAACTCAGGGCAACTGCATCAGTTGTGCCTGAAGAAAATCAACCAGATTCCTCAGCTGCTCCTGCACCAACTTCAACTCCAATCCTTCCATCTGCATCAGATGTGAAGAAGACCAAGGCTGCAAAGCGTGCTGCAGTGAAGAAAAGGAAAGCATCAGTTGCTTCAGATTCTTCAGCTCCGAAGAAAATGAAGCCTATGACAAGTTCATTTGCAAATCCGATTGATGTTGTTCCCATCTCAACTAGGCCATCAAAGGACCTTGTTCCTTTTGATGAAGAATATGTGATCCCCAGCGGATCTGATGAAGAAACTCCTTCTGCTGCTTCGTCTGAACCGTTGGATGAAGAAATTGAAGTGGATGCAATCCCTTCAACACCTATCATCTCCTCGCCTATGCCTCAGTTCACAGCTGAAGAGGTTGGCGTTGAAGAAATGGAAGATGAAGACGTGGACATTGGCTGCTCCACACCCGTAATCAGTGATGAATTCTAGGAAAGTCAGCATCCAAACTCTCCAATGTTCACCCCTCTACAGCAAATTCCTCAGTCCCCCACACAAACTGTTCACATGGGCTCTGAAGAAACTCATCCCAATGCATCTGTCCATGAGGAAATTCCAGCCACTAGCGTTGAAGAAACTGCTGCTGCTGAACAACCAACGATGCAGACTGCCACTGAGGAGGAACCAGAAATTCCTCAGCCTGAAGAACCTGCGATTGAGATTCCTAAGGTCGTGATGCAACTCACTGACACTCCTCTGCCGAAGCCAAAGGATCCATTCTCATGCAAGCAAAAGTTCAAGGCTGATGATTTCTTCGGTGAGCACGTATTCTTCAAAGATTACAACCCATATGACTCTGCTCGCATTAGGAAGAGGCGTTTCTGGACTGCTAGTCAAGCCAATTTCTATTCCTCAGTACTGTTCAACAAGGAGAAGATCTTCTACCATGAGCATATTACTCACGTGGATATGGAATCTCTGCCGTGCTTCGCACCAGTCCTCAGTGTCCTTCACGACGCTGGACTGCTAAACTTTTGCTCTGACATCTCCCCGCGAGAGGAGCCACCGAGTCACTGCAGGGAACGGCTAGTTGGGCCGACCCACGTGCACGGGAAATTTCAACCTACTTTCTTTTTTTTTCTTTTTTTTGCTTTGGTTTATATTTAAAATATATATATATATTATAAAAAACACTCTATAAAAAATGTTGAACAAGTATTTGAAAAAAATGACGAACAAGTATTTTTAAAAATGTTGATCATGTATATAAAAATGTTGAACAAATGTTTAAAATGTTGAAAGGGTATTTGAAAAATGTTGAACAAGTATTTTAAAAAATATTGATAATGTATATAAAAAGGGAAAAGCTTTACCTCAACCGGCTGATTTTAGGACGCGCGCCCGTCACCCGCTCCGCTCGCGACGTGACTTCCTAGGCCCCACACCTCTACCTTATCTCCTCCTACAGTAGAACCAGAAGCATTGAATCGTCTAGAAAGATGTCTCCAATCCCCTCCTATCGTCTCCGTCTCTTCTCTGTTCAATCACCGGCTAATTTTATTTTCTGCAACAAGATCTCTGTTGCGGAAGAATTCTGTAGCAAGACAATTGTTACGGAAATTTTCGGCTAATTTTATTTTCTGCAACAAGATCTCCGTTGCGGAATAATTCTGTAGCAAGACAATTGTTGCAGAAATTTTTGGCTAATTTTATTTTCTACAACAATACCTCTGTTGCGGAAAAATTCTATAGCAAGACAATTGTTGCGGAAATTTTCGGCTAATTTTATTTTCTGCAACAATACCTCTGTTGCGAAAAAATTCTGTAGCATGACAATTGTTGCGGAAATTTTCGGCTAATTTCATTTTCTGCAACAAGACCTCTGTTGCGGAAAAATTCTGTAGCAAGACAATTATTGCGGAAATTTTCGGCTAACATATTTGAGTGATTGCAACAAGCAAACTGTTTCATAGGGCGGACTGCAGCAACACATTTGTTGCAAAAATGAGTGGTCACGTGAATAGATCGGACGTCCATCTGCAGCCCATCCAATGGTCAGGGATGGGGTCGATCTTTTTCTGTTATCCACCAGTGGACGCCTAGCATCGCCCATATAAAAATGTTGAACAGGTATTTTAAAAATATTAATCATGTATATAATAATATTGAGCAAGTATTTTAAAAATGTTGAACAAGTATTTAAAAATGGAGAAGGAAAAGGAAAACCAAACAGAAAGTGGAGAATAAAAAGCAAAAAAGAAACAAAATAAAAGAAAAAAGGGAAATGGAAAAATAAACCCCAAAAAATGCAAAAGGGGATGAAAAAACATAGAAATAAAAAGAGTAATAAAAGAAAACAGAGGAAAACCCCCAGCTCAAATGGCCTCAAGTAGGGCTCGCCCTTCTAGTTACCAAGGTTGCGACTTGGACGGGGTTGGTCAAAGCGCATGTGAACTTCCTGTAGACCAGCGATCGATCCTTGGTTGTCCCTTTCTCCTCTTCCCTTTTTACTTTAGTAAGTAAATTCACGCGTTAATTGGGCCGACCCAGTTACCTTTGAACCTTCAGCGAGACATCCCGCAGCGATTGCTTACTGCGATGGGACTTCCTATACGACGCATTTTGCGTCATATAAAAGCTCGACGCACACGGGCAAAGCGCAACTGGGCCGGCCCAAAAAATAGCTACAAAAACAAACGAGAACGACGTGAGGCCCTTTAGCCACTATGCCATACAGGGACGTAACCTGGAGCGGCTGCGCTTTTCCCCTGCGCCGCCGAGCGTTAGGGTTCTGCCTCCTCTGTGCCGCCGAGCATTAGGGTTTTTCCTCCTCTCGACGCCGTCGACATCGTAGAGAACACCGATCCTTCCCTCCTTCTCCGTCCGTGATTGCGATCTCCTTCTCGGGCTAATCAAGGGGCAACATTGGTTGCTACACGGCCTTGGCAGGGATCCGATTATGGGGAGTTAGGGTTTGGGTCATTTTCGTATCTGCTGATCTGTAGCCATGGAGGGGCAGGGTAGCACATCCACAACAGTGATCAAGGGGAAAGCCAGTATTGACGACATGATGAAGGAACTCGCGCTGGCGGAAGAAGACTTAGATGATGTGGTCTTTGATGAAGAAGACGCCCCGGCGGATGAGAGCCTCCGATGGATGGTTCTTGTTAGGGTTCATATGGATAAGGATTTCAGCAATTACTGGTTCTTCCGCACCATGCGGGCGGCGTGAGACTTAGCAAGGCCGGTGAAGATCAAAACCCTGGAAGAAAACCTATTTATCATGCAGTTCGACTGCCTAGGGGATTGGGAAACAGTGACACAGGGAGGACCTCGGCACTTCAAGGGTAATCCAGTGATTATTGTCCCATATGATGGCTTCACCAAACCTTCTACGATCAAGATGTTTAAATTTGAAGTCTGGGCACGTATCATTGATCTCCCCCCCCCCAGCTTACCATGGAAAAGTGAAGGCTTTAGCAGCTAAAATTGGAGAGTTTGTGGATGCTGAACCTTCTTCCTTTGATTTCGAGGGCAACTATTACCGAGTTAGGGTTAGATTGGATGTACGCAACCCTTTGAAGAAGGCCACTTCTCTGATCCACGGTGGAGAGCGACAGATATTTGTTGTTTGCTATGAGAGGCTCCCAGACTGGTGTCAAGTTTGCGGCATGATGGGACATCAGTTTAAGGAGCACGGTGATGGTGTCCACCCTCCATCTGCTTTGGTCTTCAAAAATCTGTGAGCACCGACAACTACTAGCTGGGCAACTAGGAGGCGTGGAAATAAGCAACAATCGAACCAGCCGCGGGGTGGTGATGCAAAGGCAGCTCTAGGAGAGGATGCGGCGGAGCAGGACAAGGATGATGATATAGACATGCGGGCTGACGGAGATGATTTGAACCGTAAATGGTCCTCGGAGGATGTTGTGGTTGATCCTAAATCCACCATGGGTATGGAAATTGTTACGGTAAGAAAGGGACTTGCAAGTGTGGCGACGGTGCCTCTAATCTCGCCCCCATGCAGGAACCGAAGCGCCCAAAGACCACCATCCCATATGATAAGAATGCAAGCGTGGTGCTGAAGAAGGCTCATGGGGGGAAGAACAACAATGAAGCGAGATTGGCAGCCTCCCTGGCGGAGGACTGCCAGGTGCAATGAGTCTCTTATGCTGGAACTGTCATGGGATTGGCAACGCCCCGACAGTTCAAGAGCTACGGGAGATCGCAACAAAGTTTGCCCCTAAAGTGCTTTGTTTGGTAGAGACCCAAATAAGTAGAGCCCGTGCTGAGAATCTAGCAAACACTTTAGGTTTTGATAATGCTTATGGAGTGGATCCCACTGGTAGAAGTGGTGAACTTGTAATGCTTTGGCAGAATGAAATAAAATTAGAGTTCTTGGGTTACTCAAAGTTCCATATAGACATGAAAGTTTTAGATTTGGGGGATACCCCATGTAGATTATCTTGTTTTTATGGTGAAGCTCAAACTCATCTTCGTTATCAAACTTGGGACATCATGAAGAATCTGACAAACATAAGCCCTCTTTTGTGGCTGTGTTTTGGTGACTTCAACGAGGTCTTACATGTGGAAGAACATAATGGGATTGGACAGCGGAGCCAGGCCCAGATTCAGGGTTTTAGGGACGCGGTGGACATTTGCGGATTGATTGACACTGGTTACTAGGGCACACCATGGACTTTCAAGAAGAAGGTAGCTAGCGGCTCTTACACAAGATTCCGCCTCGACAGAGCACTTAGATCAGCCCAGTGGTGCGCCCAGTTCCCTCTGGTGACCCTGCAACACCTAATAGCGGCGACTTCAGACCACACCCCAATTTTACTGAAGCTGTGACCAAACCAGTCTGCACGAACTGAGAAGCAATTCCGTTATGAGATCATGTGGGATACCCATGCAGATATGAAGCGGGATGTTAAGGAGGCATAGAACATTGATAACAATACCTGTTCGGTTGCTGAAATCAGGAGAAAGCTGACAGAACTGGCTGGTAATCTAGGGGCCTGGAGCAAAAGCACTTTCGGGAGTGTGAGAAGTGGAATAAAAAGTTTGAAAAAGGAGCTAGAGAAGCTGCGGAATGATCCTGTGTGAGTCGGCCCAACCCAAGCAGAGATCAAAGTGAATGACAAACTGATTGAGTTGTACCTTAGGGAGGAACTCATGTGGCGCCAACGCTCCCGTGTGGAATGGCTATCAGCGGGGGACAAAAACAGTCATTTTTTCACATCAGGGCATCAATGAGAAGAAAGAAGAACCTGATCCGTGCCCTCCAGCGGCCGGATGGACATATTACGGATGATCCGACGGAGATGCAAGCTCTTGCGCTGGATTTTTATAAAACCCTATACACATTAGAAGGGGTTTAGGGTGTTGAGAATGTGATCAACCATGTCCCGACAAAGATCACAACAAAGATGAATGCTACCCTTTAGCACCATACAACGAGGATGAGGTGAACAAGGCATTATTCCAAATGTTCCGACTAAGGCTCCGGGGCTGGATGGGTTTTCGACGCATTTTTACCAACGCCACTGGGACATTTGCGGTCTGGAAGTGATGAGAGTGGTGTTGGGGATTGTCAGAGGGAGGAAAGTGCCACTTGTATCAATGACACTATTCTGGTATTGATCCCCAAGGTTACAAACCCTACACTCCTTTCGCAATTTTGTCCTATAAGCTTGTTTAATGTATTTTATAAGATTGCTTCAAAAGTTATAGCTAATCGCCTTAAGCTTATCTTTCCGGAGATTATATCAGAAGAGCAATCAGCTTTTGTTCCTGGAAGAATGATCACAGATAATATCATCTCAGCCTACGAGTGCTTACACTTTATGAAGAGGAACAGGTCAAAAAACAATAGCTATGCGGCTCTTAAGCTGGACATGATGAAAGCATACGATAGAGTGGAATGGAGCTATCTTAGGGCAATGATGGAGAAGTTGGGATTTGCACCTCAATGGATCTCCATAGTTATGCACATGGTGAGCTCGGTTTCTTTTTCTGTCTTGTTTAATGGAGATAAACTTGAGGAGTTTCAGCCATCACGTGGTATTAAGCAGGGAGATCCTATCTCTCCATACCTTTTTTTGATTGCAGCAGAGGGCCTTTCGTGCCTCTTAAAATTCCATGATCAATCATCCCATTTGAGTGGAATCAAGGTGGCGCAGTCGGCTTCGCTGGTCAACCACCTCTTATTCGCGGATGATAGCCTGCTGTTTTTTAAGGCAAGTGTCAATGGAGCCGAGGAGGTATCAAACCTACTGGAAACATACTATATGGCGTCAGGACAGAGAGTAAACAGGGACGAATCATCTATATTTTTCAGCAAGGGGTGTCCTAATATTGTACGAGCAACAGTAAAAGGTCATTTGCATGTTCCAAATGAATCTCTTAGTGAGAGGTACTTGGGCATTCCTACTGATGTCGGACAAGCCAAGATGGGCACCTTCAAATACCTTAGTGACAAAGTTCGGGAAAAGGTGATGGGATGGATGGGCAAGCTACTATCTTCGGGGGGGGGAGGATGTCTTAATTAAGGCTGTCGCCCAAGCAATCCCGGTTTATTCGATGGCCTGCTTTAAATTACCTCGTGTTCTATGCAAACACATTAATTCCATCATCAGAAAGTTTTGGTGGGGATGCAGAGAAGGCAAGAGGAAACCAGCTTGGGTTTCTTGGGACATCATGACAAGGCCCAAATACTTGGCTGGTCTGGGGTTCAGAAACATGGAGATCTTTAACCTTGCATTATTGGCCAGGCAATCTTGGAGACTGATTCAGGAGCCAAATACTTTGAGTGCTAGAATTCTGAAATTAGTGTACTTCCCCAATACCACGGTTCTTGAGGCAGAACTTGGTGCAAAACCATCCCAAGTGTGGCGAGCTATTCTTGAGGGCAGGGATATTTTGAAGCAGGGCCTGATTAGAAGACTGATGTGTGCCCTCTATGTGGCGCCGAAGACTCGTGGAAACATGCACTGTTGAGCTGCACCATGGCGAGGTGCGTATGGGCCTTGTCGGATGACGACTTGGTGGAGAAAATTGCTGAGAATGAAGGATCTAATGCAAAGAACTGGGTACTCGATCTTCATGAGACTCTGAGCCAAGATCAGTTCACAAGGCTGGTAATCATGCTATGGTCGATTTGGTATGTGAGAAGGAAAGCCGTCTATGAATCTGTTTTTCAGGGGTCGAGACAAACACATGGATTCATAGCCTCATATATACGGGATTTGAGTGAGGCCCATGAACCAGAGGAAAGACCAAGAGAAGTGACGGGACATTCAACCGTCACAACAGAACAATGGAGGGCGCCACCGGAAGGCACTGTAAAACTCAGTGTGGATGGAGCTGTGGCAAACCAGGGTAACTTTGGTGCTTCAGCAGTGGTGTGTAGAGATCACAATGGCTTATACCTGGGGTCATCGGCGCTGGTCACACAAATGGTCGACCCGGCCACACTGGAGGCGTATGCGGTAAGGGAGGCTCTTTCCCTAACTGAGGATCTTGGAGCTCAGCGCCTACATGTTGCTTCGGACTGCATGACAGTGATCAACGACATTCGTCAACGCACCGGCGGACGGCATGGAGCGGTGATAAGGGAGATCATGAACCGTTCTGGACCCTTTATTTCGTGTAACTTTGTTCATGAGCATAGACGTTTTAATGTAGAAGCACACAACCTAGCAAAGTATTCTTGTAACCTAGGAGTGGGCCGTCATATGTGGTTGGGGATTCCCCATGACCAAAATCTTGTACCCATGAACATATCTGAATTCTAATAAAGTGGGACAAGATTTCTCAAAAAAAATGCCACTACGCCATATAATAGTTGTTGTACATAAAGGCGCAAAACGCTACAGTACTACATAGCAAGGCCCTAGTACACTGTTCCCATGCTAGGAGCTTTTGGTTGGCAGAGAGGGAGGTCCTGGACCTGAAGCTACCGCCACTACACTCGCTTACATGGTCTCGGGACCTAGTGGTTGACACAAGATTCTTCGCGATGGATCGGTGCAAGATCATCTCGGTCATGCATGCAATATGGTCGCCAAGGAATCGTTGGACTCATGATGAGGATGGATACAACCCTATACAGGCAATCAAGAGGGCAAGGGATGATCTTGCTCTTCTGGACCTTTCGAGAGACTGGTTGGATACTTCGACAGGCCATGCCTGGCGGCCACCGAAACCTAGCTGGGTTAAAATCAATATAGATGGATCGATGGATGATTTGATGCAGGTGGGAGGAGCAGGTGGTGTGGCGCGGTCTCACCTCTCTGTCTTGGGTGCATGGAGCAAGCCCCTACCTGGTCTCACTGGCCCTTTCATCGACGAAGTACTTGCTTTACGCGAAGGAGTCATTTTGCCCAACTAATGGGCTTCTTGCACGTGTGATGGAGGTTGACTGTTTGGAGATGGTGAACCTCTAGCTTTCACGGAGAAGAGAAGAGTCAAAACTCTACGTCAGGATGCCTTACCAGAGTGATGAAGGGACTGTGGAGTAAAAATAATTCCTAAACTCTCCGATATATAATTCCTAAATGACTCAAAACATTTTTTCTAGACTCAACTCGTCAGCTAATTCGATCAAGCAGTGGGGGCTCCTAAGGTCGGGGAAGGCTCTGATACCAACTTGTAACGCCCTCGATGCGGCTATATCTCCCACGTGTCGAAGCACGACTTAGAGGCATAACCGCATTGAAAGCAATGTCGCAAGTGAGGTAATATTCACACAACCCATGTAATACATAAGGGAAAGAGATACATAGTTGGCTTACAATCGCCACTTCACACAATTACATGAATAAAGCATTACATCAACCAGCTACAATCAAGGCCCGACTACGGAGCCAAAATAAAAGAAGACTACCCCAAATGCTACACAGATCCCCGATCGTCCCGACTGGGCTCCACTACTGATCAACTGGAGAACGAAACAACACGAAGGACAAGATCTTCATCGAGCTCCTCCTTGAGCTTGATTGCGTCACCTGCTCGGTAACATCGGCACCTGCAAACTGGTTTTGGAAGTATCTGTGAGTCACGACGACTTAGCAATCTCACACCCTCGCGATCAAGACTATTTAAGCTTATAGGTAAGGTAAAAGGTATGAGGTGGAGCTGCAGCAAGCGACTAGCATATATGGTGGCTAAACATACGCAAATGAGAGCGAGAAGAGAAGGCAAAGCACGGTCGAGAAACTATGATCAAGAAGTGATCCTAGAACAACCTACGTCAAACATAACTCCAACACCGTGTTCACTTCCCGGACTCCGCCGGAAAGAGACCATCACGATTACACACGCGGTTGATGTATTTTAATTAGGATCAACTTCAGGTTTTCTACAACCGGACATTAACAAATTCCCATCTGCCCATAACCGCGGGCACGGCTTTCGAAAGTTCAAATCCCTGCAGGGGTGTCCCAACTTAGCCCATCACAAGCTCTCACGGTCAACGAAGGATATTCCTTCTAGCGGGAAGACCCGATCCGACTCGGAATCCCGGTTACAAGACATACTAGACAATGGTAAAACAAGTCCAGCAAGACCACCCGCTGTGCCGACAAATCCCGATAGGAGCTGCACATATCTCGTTCTCAGGGCACACCGGATAAGCTAAGCGTACGGGAGTCAACGTAACCCAAGTTGCCAAGGGACGGCCCCGCACGGTGCTCTGGGTTGGACCAACACTTAGACAAGCACTGGCCCGGGGGTTTAAAATAAGGATGACCCTCGGGATGCGTGACTCCCAAGGGAAAAAGGCTAGGTGGCAAATGGTAAAACCAAGGTTAGGCCTTGCTGGAGGAGTTTTATTCAAAGCGAACTGTCAAGGGGTTCCCATTATAACCCAACCGCGTAAGGAACGCAAAATCCAGGAACATAACACCGATATGACGGAAACTAGGGCGGCAAGAGTGGAACAAAACACCAGGCATAAGGCCAAGCCTTCCACACTTTACCAAGTATATAGATGCATTAATTAGATAAGAAATATTGTGATAGCCCAACAAGTAAACATGTTTCAACAAGGAACAACATATCCATGTACCAACAAGGTACAAACTTCATCTTCACCTGCAACTAACAACGCTATAAGAGGGGCTGAGCAAAGCGGTAACATAGCCAAACAACGGTTTGCTAGGACAAGGTGGGTTAGTGGCTTGGTTCAACAATATGGGGGGCATGATAAGTAAGTGGTAGGTATCGCAGCATAGGCATAGAAAAAAAGCGAGCAACTAGCAAGCAAAGATAGAAGTGATTTCGAGGGTATGGTCATCTTGCCTGAAATCCCGCAAGGAAGAAGAACGAGTCCATGAAGAAGACAAACGGACGTAGTCGAATGGGTCCTCACAAATGCGATGTTACCGGAACCAACCCGAAGAAGCAAACACCGGAAAGAAGCACACAACATAGTAAACAACCAACACATGAACATGGTATGATATGCGGGATGCGGTATGCGATGCATATGCATGATATGCAAATGAATGATTGAACCTGGCCTCAACTTGGAAACCCAAGTATTCCACTGGAAAGGTGAGGTGATTTCGGTTGAAATCGATATAAAGAACACCGGAATCGGAGACACGGTTTGGAAATGGCAAGCAAAACAAATATGGCACCGGTCTGCGATAAACAGCAAGTAACCATATAAATGCATCAAGATAATTATGCTACAGCACTCAAACATGACAACCAAATACATGGCAGGGATCCACCCATGATGCTTGACAAAAGATGAACACTGATCTACGGCCAATTCATTCATTAACAGGTTCAAACAAGCATGGCAAAAATGCAAATGATAACAGGTTTCAGACTTAGTGAAATTAACACAAGCCTGGAATTTCAGATCAGGTAGCACACTTTGGAGCATGAAAACTATATGCTAGAGGAACTTAACATGGCAAATCAAGGCATGGCATGAAGCTACTCAAAGAGCTTAACAAAAGTCCCTTAGTGACCTTGAGCCAAAAGGGATCAGAAAATACAATTGCAAGCATGTGAACATGGAAAAAATATAATCAGGTTACAGACTTAGAGAAAAACTGGAGCATGCAAATCTGTTAACGAGTAGGCATGTTAACGAGCTCGATGCACTCACTACAGAGCAAGGCATGACAATCTAAGCATACACCCATCAAGAATACACATTATATAATCTAGACATGGTAAGAACAACAATATAGCATGCATGGATCAACAACAACGTCCTCGGCAAAATCGCTAACAAGTAGACAATCTGCCCAAATTCATGAAATAGCAAAAGTAGAGCTTGATTGACTCAAGCTAGGGTGCTCCATAATTGAAAACAAAGACATGGATGAATATAGCACTACAAGATTAACAAATCACCCTTACTGATCATCCTCAAAAGAGGTACGGATCACTAGGAAACAACATGAACATATGGCATATTGATAAAAACAGATCAAGGACTTAGAGACATTCTAAGTCCCTGAAATCAGCATTAACGAATGCACTACTTTGCAAGCTTGTGCTAGTCACCACATATATCACAAAATACATGGATAGCACCTCTGTAAAGAAGGCATGGCATATAACAAAACTCATGTAAAGCTCAGGAGCATATCATGCACACATTAATCATGGCAAAAATGACAAATAGCTATTTGGTGCAGCAGATCTGACAATAAACTCAAATAGCACTCTTCCAACAGCATTTCGGACATCAAGATGAGCTCAAATGAAAATGATGCAATGAGATGAAATGATGCACTCTCTGAGACGAACATTTTGATATGCTATACGCTTAAAACGGACCTACGGATGCAAAATTACAACTTGATGAACATGGGCATTTGAAACTGGAAATCTCGGGGACTTGGAGAAATATTATACCCTCGGGGTAAAAGTCAACGGCGCGGAATCCGAGGTTCGCCGGAGCTTTAGCCGGAACTGAAGAAGACGACGTCGGCACGGGCACGGAGCTCGCCGGATCGGAGCCGTGGACGCGCGGATCCGGCGCGGTGGAGGTGCGGGGCGGTGCCGGTGTCTCGGATCTGGCCGGAGACGGGCAAGGGCGGCGGGGACCCTACGTCCGGCGAGGAGGCCGGCGCCGTCGGGCGGCGGAGCGGCGAAGGGCAGGCCGGCACGGGCGCGGCTTGGTGCAGGGAGCGACGGTGGCGACGTGGCCGGCTGTGGTTGGCTGCGGCGGGCGGCGCTGCTGACGTGGCGACGTCTGATTCGTCGGAGTGAGGTGGAGGGCGCGGCCGGACATGTCTGGCGGCGCGGGACGAAATGTCCGGCGGCGCGCGGAGGAGTTTTAGGGTTTCGTCTGCGCAAATTTCGGAGGGGGTCACATATTTATAGGTAGAGGGAGCTAGGAGTGTCCAAATGAGGTGCGGTTTTCGGCCACGCGATCGTGATCAAACGACCGAGATGATGGAGAGGGTTTTGGGCCAAAATGGAAGGGTGTTGGGCTGCAACACACACGAGGCCTTTTCGGTCCCTCGGTTAACCGTTGGAGTATCAAACGAAGTCCAAATGGCACGAAAGTTGATAGGCGGTCTACCGGTAGTACACCAAGGCCGCTTGGCAAGTCTCGGTCCAATCCAAAAATGTTTAACCCCCACACACGAAAGGAAGGTAGAAAGGACCACCGGAGGAGATAGGAGCGCCGGAATGCAAAACGGACAACGGGGAAAATGCTCGGATGCATGAGACGAACATGTATGCAAATGAAATGCACATGATGACATGATATGCAATGCATGACACGCAAGCAATGACAAGGCAACAACAACGAATAACTGGAGGACACCTGGCACATCGCTCACGGGGCATCACATCATACCTGTGGTCGACATAACTAAAACTCCAGGCGGTTAAACCAAAATCACACAGAACAAGGGAGTACCTTGCTCTGATACCAATTGAAAGTGCGTTATATCGACTAGAGGGGGGTGAATAGGCGATTTTTATGAAATTCTTCACTGAGGAATTTGCTGGTGAGGAAATTCCTTAGCGAAGAACTACCAGCAGCGGAATGAGTACTCAAAAGTAAACATAACAGAATACAAGCATAGTCATCATGATGAAATGAAGACAGGCACAGAGTACAGAAGCGTAAACACGGGATAACACGGGATGAAGACAAACAGACTGAAGAAATTGAACTGAGGAAATTGAGAAAGTCTTCAGTCAAAGTCTTCAAACACATATATGAATAAACACACAACACAGTTATGAGGAAATGAAAGAGTTGAGTGAATAGAACCAGTAAGCTTGGTGAAGACAATGATTTGGTAGACCAGTTCCAACTGTTGTCTCAGTTGTACGTCTGGTTGGAGCGGCTAAGTATTTAAACTCGAAGACACACAGTCCCGGACACCCAGTCCTGAACACGCAGCTCAGGACACCCAGTCCTCACCGTATTCTCCTTGAACTAAGGTCACACAGACCTCGTCCAATCACTCGTGGTAAGTCTTCTGGTGACTTCCAAACCTTCACAAATTTGGTCACTCGGCAATCCACAATTCCTCTTGGATGCTCTAGACCATGACGCCTAACCGTCTGGAAGAAGCACAGTCTTCAAAGGTAACAAGCGTCGGATCCACGCAGAATCAATCTCTTCAGTGATGCTCAATCACTTGGGCTTTGTAGGTGTTTGGGTTTTGGGTTTTTGGTTTTTCCTCACTTGATGATTTTCGCTCAAAATCCTCAGAGGATGGGTTGCTCTCAAATGACAAGTGTCAGTTTCTCTCGGAGCAGCCAACCAGCTAGTGGTTGTAGGGGGCGGCTATTTATAGCCTAGGGAGCAGCCCGACATGATAAGACATAAATGCCCTTCAATGATATGACCGTTAGGTGGATAGATATTTTGGGACAACTGGCGCATAGCACAGCAACGTCGGAATTTTGAGTAGCAAAATCCTCAGGGCTATCATGTTCCTCACTGTGTATGCAATCCGCACTGGCGAATTCCTAACTCCTTAGTCAGGACAAATTCCTCAGAGACCAGAAGAACTTCATCTCTGTCACTGAAGAAATTGACTGAACTGTATGAGATTTCCAATGGCTTCACTCGAAGGGATTGGTAGGTGTAGGATTTTGAGTTGAGCATCACATGGAAATTTTTCCTTAGTATTTCCTCGACCCCCTTTAACAGTACGGTGTTTCCTATGACTCAAGAAAGAGAAAAAACAAAACTATGAAAATGAAAGTCTTCAAGCTTCATATTCCTCGCATGAATATCAAGTCTTCACGGACACACCAATTTCTTCACTTTCAAAGTCTTCATGAAAGTCTTCAGAAATATCAAAATCTTCAGTCGAAGATATTTATTTTTAGGGGTCAACTTTTCCTATAAATATCAAACCCCTCATAGACTTATAGACCTGTGTACACTCACAAACGCATTAGTTCCTTAACCTATAAGTCTTCAATACACCAAAATCACTAAGGGGCACTAGATGCACTTACAAGTCCGAATTGGACAAGGAGGGGGGCGGCGCCCCCCCTTTCCTTCTCTTCTTCTCTCCCTTCCTATCCTACTCCTACTCCTACTTGGAAGGGGGGAGTCCTACTCCCGATGGGAGTAGGACTCCTCATGGGGTGCACCATAGGAGGCTGGCCTCATCCCCCTCCTCCACTCCTTTATATACGGGGAGGGGGGCACCCCTTGGAGACACAACAATTGATCATTGATCTTTTAGCCGTGTGCGGTGCCCCCTCCACCATAATCCACCTCGGTCATATCGTAGCGGTGCTTAGGCGAAGCCCTGCGTCGGTAGCTTCAACAACACCGTCACCACGCCGTCGTGCTGACGAAACTCTTCCCGAAAGCTCTACTGGATCGTGAGTTCGTGGGACGTGACCGAGCTGAACGTGTGGTGAACGCGGATGTGACGTACGTTCGGTACTGAGGATCCGTCGATCGCGAAGACGTACGACTACATCAACCGCGTTGTCATAACGCTTCCGCTTATGGTCTACGAGGGTACGCAGACGACACTCTCCTCTCTCATTGCTATGCATCACAATGATCTTGCGTGTGCGTAGAAAATTTTTGAAATTACTACGTTCCTCAACAGTTACTCCTCCCCCTTCCGTTTGCCCCGACCCCCTTCTCCTCTTGCCTCTAGAACCCTAGTTCCTCGCTAATCATGATAGCTCATAAAATTGAGTAGGCAAACATGACGGGGGAGGCATTAAGAGTAAGGGAAGTGGTTTTGTGAAAGTTGATACATACTGCCTTCGTTCGAACTAAAACCACGACACTTATTTTGAAACAGATGGAGTAATAACATGGCAAGGGCGAAATCGTCGAGAATTTGTGTAAAGGAGTGCCTAACTAAGGTTGATATTGTAGATGTTGATATTCTTTTTGACTTAGAACAAGACCTCGTATATATAGACGACAAAAGGGGGTAATTGTAGTGCTCCTAGTACATATTAAGCGTCATTGATCTCAACCCTATTACCCTAGTGTACAACATCAAGACATGCTAAAGACACATATACTTCCTCTGTCCCAAAAAGTTTGTCTTAGACTTCTCTAGATGCTCCCTTCGCATCTTCATGTATATATGGTCAGATCAATGTATCACGGATTCACTGTCATCGATCATGCGTTTTGCTGCTGCTCCACGGCTGCGGGCCCAGCCTCAATGTTGATGATGTACTCGATCTCGTCGGCGACTTCCTTCATGGACGGCCGGTTCTGCCGGCGATCCTCGAGGCAACCGAGTGCCAGAAACCCGAGCGCCTTCATTGTGTCGAGCTCCAGCTGCGTGGCGCGGCTCTTCATGGCCGGGTCCACCATGTCCAGCAGCCGCTCCTCGTCCGCCGCCCGCTGCACGTGCACGGCGAGGTTGACATCGTCCTCGCCGCGACCGAAGTCGATGGCGCGCTTTGCGGTGAGCAGCTCCAGCAGCACCACCCCGAAGCTGTACACGTCGCTCTTGTCCGTGAGCTGGTAGTTCCTGTAGTACTCCGGGTCGAGATAGCCCAGCGTCCCTTGGGCGCAGGTGGAGACGTGGCTCAGCCCGGGCTCCGCCAGCCGGGAGAGCCCGAAGTCGGAGACCTTGCCGTCGAGCTGCTCGTCGAGGAGAATGTTGCTGGACTTGATGTCCCGGTGGTAGATGGGCGGCGAGGCGGAGAAGTGCAGGTAGGAGATGCCCTCGGCCGTGTGGCGAGCGATGACGAGGCGGCGGCGCCACGGGAGCGGCGGCTGGCTCATGGCGCCGTAGAGGTGGTCCGCGAGCGTGCCGTTGGGGACGAACTCGTAGACCATGAGCGGCTGCTGGAGGTCGACGCAGCAGCCGAGGAGGCGGACAAGGCTGCGGTGGTTGACCTGCGACAGCACGCGCACCTCGTTGAGGATCTGGTCCGTGGACTTGGTGTTGCCGAGCTTGGCGCACTTGACGGCGACCAGGGTGCCGTCGGCGAGCGCGCCCTTGTAGACCTCGCCGTAGCCGCCGACGCCGAGGAGGTTGTCGCGGGAGAAGTTGGCCGTGGCGCGCTTCAGCTCGCGGCTGGTGAAGTTCTTGGCGGTTCGGCCGCTGGAGTTGTTGGCGTTCAGTATGTCCTCGCGCTCCTTGGCCAGCCTCTCCCGGGCTAGCCGGATGCGCCGCTGCCGCCGGTAGAGGAACAGCCCTGCCGCTGTCAGTAGCAGGGCGCCGCCCAGGCCGCATACTATCCCTGCATTGCAAATTAGCTGTTCAGTTTGATCGAATCCAGTGATTCAACTCACGAAGGAAATTCTAATCGATTGAGTAAAAAAAAGTAGTGGTGGTGGTTATGTGTATTCCTGGTCTCCAATTTTGTTCCGAACAGAGCAACGGCTGCGTTTAGGGTATGATGCGACGGTGTTTACGCCGCTCGTCCACGTACAAGTCTAGGACGGCACGGCAGCATGGAGCACACAGCAGTCGCTGGCGAAGCCCAAATTCAGAGCACGAGGATCCAACGTACGGCTGGCCAGTCAATGCTTGTTTTTCTAAGAGAAGAGAGAAAGCCACCAATGTTGACCAAAACCGTAGTGAATGCAGCGTTTTCTTTAGTCAAAGCCGAACACATCTACTAGCTACAGTCACATCGCAAGAGTTCGTCGCTTGACATGACACCACTGATCTAAGCAAACCGCAACCGGAGAAACTAGATTTGCAATTGCAAGTAACGATGAGACTGAAACAGGGTAATCAGAGAGACGTAAATCGTACCTGCGATGAGAGGCGCGCGGTTGGATCCCTCGCAGTCTCCAGCGCGCTCGCAATCAGAAGGAACTGCACAAAAAAGCATACGCGATGGATGAGCCGCTGATCAAAATGGACCGGCTCGTGCTCGGTTCGGCGCTAGTATATCGCCAGATGATTCATCGACAACGTACTCTGCTGGCACGCGCCGGCGACGGGGTCCCACGCTAGCCCGGGGACGCAGAGGCATCGCCGCACCGCGCCGGCCGCGGCCGGGTCGCCGGCGCACGTGGCGTTGGCGCCGTCCTCGCAGTCCGCCTGCGTCTGGCAGAGCGGCTCCCTCGGCGCCGCCCACTGCAGCTCCAGGCCGAGCCGGCCGCCCCACGTCGCCGGCGGCTGCGCTGGGTCGAGGTCCACGAAGCTGGCGTAGGCGCTGCAGAGCTCGGGCGAGGCGCGGATCCGGTGCGACGTCGACGACCCCCCCGCCACGAACGTGCAGCAGAGCGGCAGCGGCGCGCAGGGCGACCGCGCGGCGTCGGCGTAGGCGTGGCAGAGCGAGGTGGAGGAGCAGTTGAGCGGGGAGCGCAGCAGCGCGGCGGTGCAGTTGAGGAGCATGATGGTGTTGGAGGAGCTGACGTTGAAGGGCAGCGTCGGGTCCAGCTGCACGCCGCGCCCCGCGGGGGCCCCCACGGACACGCAGCTGTCGTTGGACACCAGCGGCGCCGGGGCGACCACCAGGCGCTGCGCCGCCGGCGAGATGGAGGTGATCGGGTAGGAGGTGCCGTTGAGCGCGTCGAAGAAGAGCGTGGACGCGCCGGCCGCGCACCGCACCTTGTACGCCGGGTCGCCGCACCCGTCGGCCGTGCTCAGCGGGTACGGCACCGCCGTCGAGCCGCACGGGGGGCAGGCCCGCGCATGGCCGCCCAGCGGCAGCAGCGCCGCGAGGACGGCGACGGCTGCAACCTCGAAGAAGAAGAAGAGGGGAAGACGACGGGAAAACTGTGCGCTTGCCATTGCTTCAAGCTTCTTTGCCGTTGCTGTACGGGTGGCTGATCGACCCGCGAACGATTTAAGGTGTGGTTGAATCTCTCTGGTTGCGTTGAGTGGAAGGTCGGAAATGTTTGACTCGTTTGGCAGCCGCCTTGACTTGTGCCACTTGGAGGCTTATCTTGGAAACCAACAAGGCATGTGTTTGCATCTGTTGGAGGCTTATTATCCGGGGACCCAATGTGGAGTGTCGTGTTACCTGGAGCAGTATCTTCGCTTCACTGACGACTTCGCCACTCTACGATACTCCAGCACGAACAGTGTTGAGGCGTCCATACAAAAAGATGTGATTCGCATGATTGAAGCAATGCCGTTGTCACTCTTTCATCCACCTGAACAATATTAATAAAGGTTGATATAAAGGTTTTTGAAAGCATCATTAGTCGCCCATTCAAAAAGATAAAGCCCTTCCCAATGCTTCATGTTATACAGGTGTTAAAAATGTCACATAGGCAAAAAAAAAAGATGTGGCAAAGCAATTAAAAAAGGGAGAGGATATTATGGTAACACAGGAAAAAATGATGCTAAGCGTGTGACCTAGGTAAAATGACTACCAACCAGTGCATGAAGTTGTTTTGATGTTAAAACATTAAATGAGAAAGGCTTAGCTATAAAAGGTAAGCACCAATGCATTGAAGAGAGTAGTTGCTAAGGTTTTTAATGCATTTAGCACCTCACCTTACCACCAACGCATTGGAAAATGCCTAGAAGTCTACTTGGGCTCGGATGATACCGAAAATGCTACGCCTACGATCCCTACACATGCTTTACGTAACTTTTCAATTTATCTACCCCTACCCCACCCCACGCGTCGTGAATTTCACCAAGATGGGCCCTCGCTGCCCCCCAACTCCAATCCTCAAACTCCACATCAAATAGTACGTAACCTTCGTGAAAGAAATAACTTAGGTGTAGCAAAGCCCGGATGATGCCCTAAAAGTCTAGGTTATTATTCAATCACAATATTTCAACCATGATATCAATGTAAGATTTCACCTCCACAAGAATTAAATCAACAAAAAGAACTTGACACACTTAGATAAAGTGATAAACTCATCAGATCAGAGCAATTAGATTTGCGAGGACACAAAACTCTTTAACCCCATGACACCGCAAAAAAGAGAGTAATTTTGTTCTTAATAAGCGACAATGATTACTAGACGTTGACGAAGAACATGAAACTCTTAAATATTCAAGGTCCCCCCACCTCTCAACGTCAAAATGGCAGCCACGGGCTCAGAATTTCTTGACAACAACGATGGCTGTTGTAGTCCTTCGAGAAACCCTCTTTCTGGTCAGGTTATTGGAATTAGGAAAAAATCACTCGCCGAACGCCCAGGAGGGATCAAATGAGCCGACCCACTTAGGTTGACCCATTGTAGCGATGCATTTGTTCTTCTTTTTGCTTTGCTAGTTTTCAATTGAATTTTTTATTTTCTTTTTCCTAAACTTATTTTAAAATGAGATTGTAATAAAAATATGATTTCCTTTAAAATTATTTTAAACTTATTATTAAAAAACTTTGAACATTTTCTGATAATAACATGTACATTTCTTAAAACTTTATAAACATTTTTTGAGTATTTCTAAAATTTTGTAAGCTTTTTTGAAATTCCAAAGTTGCTTTAAAAACTACGACCATTTTCTCAAATTTGAGAACATTTTGTGGAAAAGTAAATACTAAAAAACAGTAAAGAAGACAACAGAAAAACAAAACAAGAAAAAAGCAGGCAAAGTCTTCTAGGCCTTCCTAAGGGCTTATAGTTGGCTATGAAAATAAGCTACCCCTTTTCAGAATTATTATAGAAGCCCAACCTACATTTTTATTTTAATATCCTACTAATTACGGTTTAACTAGTAGGCTTCCGAAATCACTAATTAAGGAGTACTCGTTGCAAAGAACACTCCACTTTCCCAGGTCGGGACAAGTGGCGCACATGCAGCACGCCACTTGTCGCAACCTGGAAGTTTTTTCTTTTTTCGTAGATCCGTTTATTCAAAACGTTTTATCTCTTAAACCGTGCGTCCAAATCTCGAACCGTTTTCACCATTGGATTTCTCACGTCGAGATCTTCAAAACTAGATCCATGTTGATATGTTTTGACGAACTTTTTTTTTCACGAAAAACCGGACGAAAAAAGGGCGAAAAAACCGAACCGGGAGCATGTTTTTTTTCCTTTCCGAAAGAGGCACGCCCGTGCCTCTCGCGAAATCACAACCATGCCTCTCACGGAAGCAAAACCATGACTCTTGTTGAACGAAAAAAAACAAAAAACACGTTTTTTTCCGTTTCCAAGAGGCACGGCTGTGACTCTCGCGAAAGCACAACCGTGCCTCTCGCGAAAGCAAAACCGTGACTCTCGCAAAAGAAAAAAAACAGAAAACGCGTATTTTTCCCCTTTCTGAGAGGCACGGCCGTGACTTTCATGTAAGCACAACCGTGCCTCTCGCGGAAGCAAAACCGTGACTCTCACGGAAGAAAAAAAACAGAAAATGCGTTTTGTTTTTCCCTTTCCGAGAGGCACGACCGTGACTCTCGTGAAAGCACAACCGTGCCTCTCGCGGAAGCAAAACCGTGACTCGCGAAAGAAAAAAAAACAGAAAACGCGTTTTTTTCGTTTCCGAAAGGCACGGCCGTGACTCTCGCTAAACCACAACCGTGCGCCTCTCTTGGAAGAAAAACCGTGACTTTCGCGAAAGTAAAAAAAAAAAGAAAACACGTTTTTTCGTGAAAAAAAATTCGATTTTTTTATCCAAAAGCTAAGAAAGACCGGGGAAAACCAAAACATCGAAAAAACCAAAAAAAAAACCCATTTAAAAAGCCGAAAACGCGTGTGAAAAAATAAAAAAATAAAATCAGAAGAGAGCGTCCAGAGCGTGACACGTGGCGAATGACTGAGAGGGCGCCAAATGGCGCTGATCGTTGAGAGACTTCCGAAGGAGCGCTCGTTAACTAGTTGCTCCCGTAGGCTTCTATGATATTATTGTACCTAATTGGGCCGCAAAACACCTTAAACCCTATGTTATTGTACCTAATTGGGCCGGACCACTCTGGTTGTTCAGTTTGCGGGCATGAGCCGAAGATAAACTATTTTGCCGCAATGAGCGACAAATAGGAATTACCACATCTTTTCTATAACAAGGAATTAATGCATGTGAGAGCTATAATTTGCCGGGAGCAACTAGTTAACGAGCGCTTCTTCGGGAGCCTCGCAACGATCAGCGCCATTTGGCGCGATCTTAGTCATTCGTCACATGTCGCGCTCTGGACGTTCCTTTCGAATTTTGCTTTTTTTCCGCCCGCGTTTTCGGCTTTTTAAACGGGTTTTTTTGGTTTTTTTCGACGTTTTGGTAAAGCCGAACTGTTGCGCTTCCGTTAAAGCCGAAATCACTAATTAAGGAGTACTCATTGCAAAGAATACTCCACTTTCCCAAGTTGCGACAAATGGCGCACATGTAGCGCGCCACTTGTCGCAACCTGGGAGTTTTCCCTTTTTTCGTAGATCCGTTTATTCAAAACGTTTTATCTTTTAAACCGTGCGTCCAAATCTCGAACTGTTTTCATTATTGGATTCCTCGCATCGAGATCTTCAAAACTAGATCCCATGTTGATAGATTTTGACGAACTTTTTCTTCATAAAAAAAGGACGAAAAAACCCGGACGAAAAAACCGAACCAGTAGCACGGTTTTTTTCCCTTTCCGAAAGAGGCACGACCATGCCTCTCGTGAAATCACACCCGTGCCTCTTGTGAAAGCAAAACCGTGACTCTCGTGGAAGGAAAAAAAACAGAAAACACGTTTTTTTTCGTTTCCGAGAGGCACGACCGTGACTCTCGCGAAAGCACAACCGTGCCTCTCGCGGAAGCAAAACCGCGACTCTCGCGAAAGAAAAAAAAACAGAAAATGCATATTTTTTCCCTTTCTGAGAGGCACGGCCGTGACTCTCACGAAAGCACAACCGTGCCTCTTGCGGAAGCAAAACCGTGACTCTCGCGAAAGAAAAAAAAACAAAAAACGCGTTTTTTTCGTTTCCGAAAGGCACGTCCGTGACTCTCGCTAAAGCACAATCGTGCCTCTTTCGAAAGAAAACTGTGACTTTCGCGAAAGAAAAAAAAAACGTGTTTTTTTCGTGCAAAAAAAAATTTCGAATTTTTTTTGATCGAAATGCTAAGGAAGACCGGGAGAAAACCAAAATGTCGAAAAAATCCGAAAAACCCGTTTAAAAAGCCGAAAACGCGTGCAGAAAAAAAAACAAAATCCGGAGGGAGCTTTCAGAGCGCGACACGTGGAGAATGGCTGAGAGCGCGCCAAGTGGGACTGATCGTTGCGAGGCTTCCGAAGGAGCGCTCATTAACTAGTTGCTCCGGCTGAAGCAGCCGAGCGAGTACCGCGAAACGGGCCGGCCCACTGCGAGCGTTAATACCACTGCAAGGCAAACCGGTTTTGGGAACCTTCTAGAAGGTTCCCTCAAGCGGTTTTTTGCTGTTTCTTTTTCCTTTTGCCAGTTTTCGGTTTTTTCCTGTTTCCTGTTTTCTTTTTCTTTTTTGTCCTTTTTCCTCTTTTGTTTCTTTTCCTATTTCTTTCTTTTCTCCCTTTATTAAATCTACCTTTTTTTTTCTTTTTTTACCTTTGTTTTAAAAAATTATTAAAAATTCCAATTTTTTTCATGATTTCAGAAATTCTTCACAGTTATCAAATTCTGTTCACAATGCAAAAATTGTTCAGCATATATCAGAAAAATTGTTCAATGTGTATTTAAATATTGTTCAACGTATGTAAAGAAAATGTTCATTGTGTTAAAAATTGTTCAGTGTATATCTAAAAAAGATATATATTGTTTAGTGTATATAAAAATGTATTCAACGTGTATTTAAATAGTTTTCATCATATATCAAAAGATATTAAATGTATATTTATAAATATAAAATGGTTAATATTTCGATTTTTCTTTTATCTACCTTTTTTTAGTGGCATTTTTTATCTACCTCTGTAGCTAGTTCTTAAATATGCGCGCGGCTTACAAAACACTGAAACTAGCTCTCAAGTGGGAAGGAACATTTAGTTTCCATCGTGCGGTGGCGCGTTCGATTCCTCAAGAGTGTGTCCTTTTTTTTTGGATTTTCGTGCGCTCGATATGAACGCCACGGAATGGGCTGGCCCATTAAGCCCGCACCCTGCGGGAAAGCACGTCAGATTAACGCTCGCGTGCGTCAGCTAGGGACTCCCCCATAGGGATGGGCAGATCCTATATGACGCCCGCGTGCGTCCATTCGTCGCTGCTTCGCTGAAGCGAAGCGAGCGAACGAGGCGCACGGGCCGGCCCACTTCGTTCGAGCGAGACCTGGTTTTGGGAACCATCTAGTAGGTTCCCTGAACCGGTTTTTTTTGTAGTTTTTCCGTTTTTCCTGTTTCTTTTTTTTACCTTTTGTTTCCTTTTTCTGTTTCTGTTTTTGTTTTTGTTTCTTTTTTTAACTTTTGTTTCCTTTTTCTGTTTCTTTCATCTTATCCTTTTTCGTTTTACTTGTATACTTTGTTTTAAGAAAATTGTTTGAATTCCATATTTTGTTCATGATTTCAAAAATTGTTCATGGATATAATTTTTTGTTCACTTTTTAAAAATTTGTTCACAATTTTGAAATTGTTCAACATATATAAAAATGTTCAAAGTGTATTTAATATTTGTTCAATGTATATAGAAAAATTGTTCAATTTGTAGTTAAAAATAGTTCAACGTATATTACAAAAATGTTCAATGTATATTTAAAATTTGTGCATAATATATCACAAAAATTTAGATTGTATAGTTAAAAATTGGTTGGCGTATTTTCACAAAAGTATATTTGAAGCGTATATCGCAAAATGTTCGATCACGTTTTAAAATTTTGTTGGAAAAAACGTTATTCATTTCTTGAAGGAATGATTAAAAGACAAATCTACCTCTACGCATAATACATACTTTTGAGCGCTGTACTCTAACGCATGGTCAGTCGCTAGTGCAGTGGCGAGCAGGGCTTGTTTGTATCGGTGTGTCTCGGGTTCGACTCTCGAACGCTACATTTTTTTCGTGGCATTTCTCTTTTAGGTTCTCACGTGGGAATGGGCCGGCCCGTTTGGCGCGAATCCTTCTGCGGAAGCTGCTCGTTTTGACGCACGCGAGCGTCAGCTAGGAACACTCATAGGGATGCCCTTGCCGCAGCTGTGCTATTCCAAGCCTCCGAAGGTGGGCTTTGTGTAATTGTATTGCTGGCTTTTGGCCTGATAATGTTGGAGGACTTGGGCAAACGCCTAATAATTGTTTAAAATTTCTAAAAAAATTGTTTAGAAAAAATGTATATTTAGGCTTACTTAGAATTAGGTGGAAAATGTGCATTTTTTCAAGTTTTAGGATCTTGCTGACACCCAGTTTGAGGACTTTCTATGCATTTTAATCAGTTGAAATGTTTTAAGACCTTTAGAGTGTAATGTGCTTTTCTTCTTGACAAGCATTATATATTTTGATCATATTCGATGACCTATCATTATCTATTGTCGCGAAATTGAGAAGAATCTACACAAGAAGGCCTAGACAAAGAATCTTGTTTCCAGAAGAAGAAAGATGAATCTGTAGAAGAAGGCCATACATAAAGAATCATGTTTCGTGAAGAAGAAAAATCTAGAACAATGCCTTACACCTGGATGAGGCGATTCGGTACCCAGGCTCAGCTGCACCTATGATGAACAGAAAATAAATAAATAAATACTAGAAAAATAAAAAAAATCTTTTTTGTATGGAAGATAATTTGGTGCGGTGCGCTCCAAATTTCAGTTCATTTGTACATGTGAGTAGCTCTCAGTAAAAAAAGATAAATTTAGGGTCTGTGAAAAAGTGTATTGTTCATGTGTTGTTCATATCGAGTGTTTTTTTGCTGAGAACTACTCATATGTCCAAATGATCTGAAATTTCGAGGGACCTCACGCACCAAATTATCTTCCATGAAAAAAAATCAGTTTTTTTTGAATTTTTTTGTATTTTGTGTGAATTTTATGTTCACCATGTGCAGATTAGTCTGGCCTCATAAATGAATATTCGCTTACACCTAATAACCTTTGCATGTTTCTCAACAAAGAATGAAAGGCCAGCGTGATACATCTCCAGCGTATCTATAATTTATAAAGTATTCATACCATGTTTACAATAATTTTATATGATTTTGGTAACTTTTATATGATTTGAATAAAACTAACCCGAACTAACGTTGTTTTCGGCTGAACTACCATGATGTTATTTTTTGTACAGAAATAAAAGTTCTCGGATTGGGCTAAAAATTTACGGTGATTTTTTATGGAACAAAAGAGACCCCCCCAGGCGAAGCCTAGTAGGTGGACCAGACAAAGTCCAGGGGAGCGAGCGACAAGCTTAGGGGGCGCGCCCTTGGGGGTAGGCCTCACCATCCAAGCTTGCCAGTCCCTCATGCCCCCCCCCCTAACGTAAAACTGACGCCAAGAATTCTTATAAATATAGAAAACCCCAGAAAGAAACCTAGAACTTCGCCGCCGCCGTCGCAAGTCTCTGTACCGAAGTGATCTCATCTGGAGGCCTTCTCTGGCACCATGTCGAAGGGGGAAATCATCACCAGAGACCATCTTCACCATCCTGACGGTCTCCATGACGAGGAAGGAGTAGTTAACCCTCGAGGATGATGGTATGTACGAGTAGCTATGTGTTTGATCTCTATCTCTTTCGTGTTCTTGATTTGATGCGATCTTGTTGTACCGCGAGCTTTCTTAATATAGTTGAATCATATGGTGTTCTTCCCTCTCTATCTTGTTGTGATGAATTGCGTCTTGCTCTTTGAGGTTTCGTTATCTTGGATTGAATATTGGATTTGAGATCACTTGATATGTGTCTTGCATGTGGATACACATGGTGACAATGGAGTATTCTATTGAGTCACTTGATGTATGTTTTGGTATTCAATTTGCGGATTCCCATGGTGACATTGGGGTAATCTAGGTACATAGGTTCATGTTTTCGTCCTACTTTCCCCGATAGAAACTTTGGAGTCAAGTCCATATTTAGTACTAAACTTATGAAAAACATCAATTTCCATTTAACATCAAACTCAAGTTTTATACTTGACTTTTTACCTTTGTCGAATTCTCAATCTTCAGAGTTGCGCTTAATTTTTTTAGAAGGCCCCATTTGAATTCAATAGTACTCTTCATAAAGGAACCAGCAAAAAAGTATCAAGCATGGATTGATCATTATGAGAAAGTCGAGCATAAAAGTTCTGTATAATTATTTCATTTGAGAGCTCATGATTGGGGCATGTGTGCATCATGTACTTACGCCTCCCCAGCTTGAGCGATACCTTCTTCTTTACGAGGCCAAAAATTATATGTACAATTCCTATCACGATGAACCAAACGCATAGGATAAAACTTCTGATGAAACTCCAATTTCAACCGATTTCGATCCCATGTTATAGTATCATCCAATAGCTTATACCATGTCAATGAATTTTCCTCCAAAGATAACGGGAATACCTTCTTCTTAACTCCATCCTCGGATAAACCTGCAAGATTAAATAATCCACAAATTTCATCCACATAGATCAAGTGTAAATCAGAATGTATTGTTCCATCTCCTGCATAAGGAATAGCTAGCAGTTTCTCTAACATACCCGAAGGAATTTCATAATAAATATTTTCAGTAGGTTCGGTAGGTTGAGGAGTAACTCTTATTTCTTCCGTTCGAGGTCAAGATACCCCAAACAAGCCTCTCAAAGGATTATTTTCCATGGTGATGAGTGACAGTAAATTTCAGCACGTAATATAAATGTTTCCTTACCAAATTCCACTTACCAAAGATGCTTCACTCCTTGGTGTTCGGGAACATCGCATGCAATTTCAAAAAATTTCCTACGATCACGCAAGATCTATCTAGGAGATGCATATCAACGAGAGGGGATAGTGTGTCCACGTACCCTCATAGACTGAAAGTGGAAGCGTTAGGTTAACGCGGTTGATGTAGTCGAACGTCTTCGTGATCCAACCGATCAAGTACCGAATGTACGACACCTCCAAGTTCACCACACGTTCAACTTGATGACGTCTCTCGAACTCTTGATCCAGCAGAGGGTCGAGGGAGAGTATCGTCAACACGACGACGTGGTGACGGTGATGGTGATGTGATCCACGCAGGGCTTCACCTAAGCACTACGTGAATATGACCGGAGGAGTAAACCATGGAGAGAGACACCGCACACAGCTTGGAACAATTGGTGTGTCTCCAAGGGGTGCCCTGCCCACGTATATAAAGGAGGGAGAGGAGGAGGCCGACCACCAGGGGCGCGCCAAGGGGGGGAGCCCTACTAGGACTCCACTCCTAGTAGGATTTGGCCCCCCTTTTTTCCTTCTCATGGAGGGGGAAAGAGGGAAGGGAGAGGAAAGAGGAGAAGGAAAGGGGGGGGGGGGGCGCTCCCCCTCCCCTAGTCTAATTCGGACTCCCTATGGGAGGGGGGCACGACCACCCCTTGTGGGCTGCCTCCCCTCTCCCCTATGGCCCATGTAGGCCCAATACTTTCCCGGGGGGGGGGGGTGTTGGGGAACGCAGTAATTTCAAAAAAATTCCTACGCACACGCAAGATCATGCTGATGCATAGCAACGAGAGGGAAGAGTGTTGTCTACATACCCTCGTAGACCGTAAGCGGAAGCGTTATGACAACGCGGTTGATGTAGTCATACGTCTTCACGATCGACCGATCCAGGCACCGAAGGTACGACACCTCCGCAATCTGCACATGTCCGGCTCGGTGACGTCCCACGAACTCACGATCCAGTAGAGTGTCGACGGAGAGCTTCGTCAGCACGACGGCGTGATGACGGTGATGATGATGCTACCAGAACAGGGCTTCGCCTAAGCACCGCTACGATATGACTGATGTGGATTATGGTGGAGGGGGGGCACCGCACATGGATAAGAGATCAATGATCAACTTGTGTGTCTATGGGGTGCCCCCCTCCCCCGTATATAAATGAGTGGGGGAGGGAGAGGGGGCCGGCCTCCTAGGCGCGTCCCAAGGGGAGTCCTACTCCCACCGGGAGTAGGATTGCCCCCCTTCCCTAGTTGGATTAGGAGAGAAGGAAGGGGGAGGAAGGAGGAAGGAAAGGGGGCCCGGCCCCCCTCCCAATTCGGATTGGGCTTGGGGGCGGGCGCGCCCCCTCCTTTGCTTGCTTCTCCTCTCTCCCACTATGGCCCAATAAGGCCCATATACCTCCCCGGGGGTTCCGGTAACCTCCCGGTACATCGGTAAATGCCCGATCTCACCCGGAACCATTCCGATGTCCAAATATAGTCGTCAAATATATTGATCTTTATGTCTCGACCATTTTTAGAATCCTCGTCATGTCCATGATCATATCCGGGACTCCGAACTACCTTCGGTACATCAAAACACATAAACTCATAATACGATCGTCACCGAATGTTAAGCATGCGGACCCTACGGGTTCGAGAACTATGTAGACATGACCGAGACACGTTTCTAGTAAATAACCAATAGCGGAACCTAGATGCTCATATTGGTTCCTACATATTCTACGAAGATCTTTATCGGTCAAACCGCATAACGATATACGTCGCTCCCTTTGTCATCGGTATGTTACTTGCCTGAGATTTGATCGTCGGTATCTCAATACCTAGTTCAATCTCGTTACCGGCAAGTCTCTTTACTCGTTCCGTAATGCTACATCCCGTAACTAACTCATTAGCTACATTGCTTGCAAGGCTTATAGTGATGTACATTACCGAGAGGGCCCAGGGATACCTCTCCGACAATCGGAGTGACAAATCCTAATCTCGATCGATGCCAACTCAACAAACACCATTGGAGACACCTATAGAGCACCTTTATAATCACCCAGTTACGTTGTGACGTTTGGTAGCACACAAAGTGTTCCTCCGGTATTCGGGAGTTGCATGATCTCATAGTCATAGGAACATGTATAAGTTATGGAGAAAGAAATAGCAACAAACTAAACGATCATCGTGCTAAGATAACGGATGGGTCAAGTCAATCACATCATTCTCTAATGATGTGATCCCGTTAATCAAATGACAACTCATGTCTATGGTTAGGAAACATAACCATCATTGATTCAACGAGCTAGTCAAGTAGAGGCAAACTAGTGACACTGTTTGTCTATGTATTCACACATGTACTAAGTTTCTGGTTAATACAATTCTAGCATGGATAATAAACATTTATCATGATATAAGGAAATATAAATAACAACTTTATTATTGCCTCTAGGGCATATTTCCTTTAGGGGGGGGGGGGTTCCGGTAATGTCACGCCCTCGATGCGGCTATATCTCCCACGTGTCGAAGCACGACTTAGAGGCATAACCGCATTGAAAGAAATGTCGCAAGTGAGGTAATCTTCGCAAACAACCCATGTAATACAATAGGGGAAAATATACATAGTTGGCTTACAATCGCCACTTCACACATTACATGAATAAAGCATTACATCATCCAGATACACACAAGGTCTGACTACGGAACCAAAATAAAAGAAGAACCCCAAATGCGACAAGGTCCCCGATCGACCCCAACTGGGCTCCACTACTGATCAACTAGAACGAAACAACACAAAGGACAAGATCTTCATCGACCTCCTCCTGAACTTGGTTGCGTCATCTGCAAGGACTCATCGGCACCTGCAAACTGGTTTTGGAAGTATCTGTGAGTCACGGGGACCCAGCAATCTCGCACCCTCACGATCAAGACTATTTAAGCTTATGGGTAAGGTAAAGGTATGAGGTGGAGCTGCAGCAAGCAACTAGCATAGATGGTGGCTAACATATTCGCAAAAGAGAGCAAGAAGAGAAGGCAAAAGCACAGTCGGTGAACTATGATCAAGAAGTGATCGTAAAACAACCTACGTCAAGCATAACTCCAACACCGTGTTCACTTCCCGGACTCCGCCGGAAAGAGACCATCACGGTTACACATGCGGTTGATGTATTTTAATTAAGGTTAAATTCAGGTTTTCTACAACCGGACGTTAACAAATTCCCATCTGCCCATAACCGCGGGCACGACTTTCGAAAGTTCAAATCCCTGCAGGGGTGTCCCAACTTAGCCCATCACAAGCTCTCACGGTCAACGAAGGATATTCCTTCTCCCAAGACATTCCGATCAGACTCAGCGTCCAGGTTACAAGACATTTCGACAATGATAAAACAAATCCAGCAACACCACCCGAATGTGCCGACAAATCCCGATAGGAGCTGCACATATCTCATTCTCAGGGCACACTCAGATGAGCGCTCCATACAATTAAAACCAAACCTCGAGTTTCCCTGAGGGGGCGCTGCACAGGACTCTAGTTTGGACCAACACTCAGAGGAGCACTGGCCCGGGGGGGGGGGGGTTAAAATAATGATGACCCTCGAGAGAGCGACTCCCAAGGGAAAAGTAGGTGGTGGTGAGGCAAATGGTAAAACCAAGGTTGGGCATTGCTGGAGGAGTTTTATTCTAGGCGAACTGTCAAGGGGTTCTCATTATAGCCCAACCGCGTAAGGAACGCAAAATCCGGGAACATAACACCGATATGACGGAAACTAGGGAGGCAAGAGTGGAACAAAACACCAGGCATAAGGCCGAGCCTTCCACCCTTTACCAAGTATTTAGATGCATTAATTAAATAAGAGATATTGTGATATCCCAACAAGTAAACATGTTCCAACAAGGAACGATCTCCATGTTCCAACAAGGAACAAACTTCAATCTTCACCTGCAACTAACAACACTATAAGAGGGGCTGAGCAAAGCGATAACATAGCCAATCAACGGTTTGCTAGGACATGGTGGGTTAGAGGTTTGGCATGGCAATTTGGGAGGCATGATAAGCAAGTGGTAGGCATCGTAGCATAGGCATAGCAAAAGAGCGAGCATCTAGCAAAGCAAATATAGAAGTGATTTCGAGGGTATGATCATCTTGCCTGCAAAGTTGTCAGAGTTGACTGGATCCTCGAAAGCAAACTCAACGGGCTCCTCGTTAGCGAACTCGTCTCCCGGCTCTACCCAAACAAGTCAAACAAGCAAGAAGGACACAATCAACCACGTGCAAACTCAAACAACATGATGCAAACATGGTATGCTATGCGGGATGCGATATGTGATGCATATGCAAGATTTGACAAGGAATGAATGAACCTGGTCTCAACTTGGAAATCCAAGTGTGCCACTGGAAAGGTGAGATGATTTCGGTTGAAATCGGTATAAAGAACACCGGAATCGGAGACACGGTTTGGAAATGGCAAGCAATTCAAATATGGCACCGGTCTGCGATATATAGCAAGTAGCCATCTAAATGCAACAAGATAAACATGCTAAAGCACCCAAACATGGCAACAAAATACATGGCAGGGATCCACTCATGATTCTTGACAAAAGATGAACACTGAGCTACGGCCAATTCAGCCATTAACAGGTTCAAACAAGCATGGCAAAAATGCAAACGATAACAGGTTTCAGACTTAGTGAAATTAACACTTGTCTGGAATTTCAGATCAGATAGCACACTTTGGAGCATGAAAACTATATGCTACAGGAACTTAACATGGCAAAGTAAAGCATGGCATGGAGCTACTCAAAGAGCTTAACAACAGTCCCTTACTGACCTTGAGCCAAAAGGGATCCGAAAATACAATTGCAAGCATGTGAACATGGCAAAAACTTAAACAGATCACAGACTTAGTGAAAAACTGGAGCACGCAAATCAGATATCAAGTAGGCATGTTCACGAGCTCGATGCACTCACTACAGAGAAAGGCATGACAAACTAAGCATACACCCATCAAGAATACACATTATATAAACTAGACATGTCAAGAAAAAACAACATAGCATGCACGGATCAACTACAACATCCTCGGCAAAATCGCTAACAAGTAGACAATCTGCCCAGATTCACGAAATAGCAAAAGTAGAGCTCGATTGACTCAAGCTAGGGTGCTCCATAATTGCAAACAAAGACATGGATGGATAGAGCACTACAAGATTAACAAATCACCCTTACTGATCATCCTCAAAAGAGGCACAGATCACTAGGAAACAACATGAACATATATCATATTGATAAAAAATAGATCAAGGACTTAGTGGAATTGCTAAGTCCCTGAAAACAGCATTAACGAATGCACCACTTTGCAAGCTTGTGCTAGTCACCACACATATCACAAAAATACATGGATGGCACCTCTGGAAAGATGACAAAGCATATAACAAAACCTATGTAGAGCTCAGGGGCATATCATGCACACAATAATCATGGCAAAAATGACAAATAGCTATCTGGAGCAGCAGATCTGACAATTAACTCAAATAGCACTCTTCCAACAGCATTTCGGGCATCAAGCTGAACTCAAATGAAAATGATGCAATGAATTGAAATGATGTACTCTCTGAGACGGACATTTTGATATGCTACACGCCCAAAACGGATCTATGGATGCAAAGTTACGGCATGATGAACATAGCAAAATAAATAGGGTTAGGAACGAGAAAGTCAACCCCTAGGGTTTCCAGATCCAGATCGGATCTCGCCGGAGTTACTGTAGCTGGCACGCCTCCCGATGTTCAACGTCGCCGGAGCCGAGGTCGGAGGTCGAGGAGGAGGACGGCGGAGGGCGGCGGGCTGCCGGACGACGAGGGGCGAGGCGCGGCCGGGTCGCCGGCGTCGAGGAACCGCGGCGGGGCGGCGGAGGTCGCCGGGGCCGGCCGGGCGATGAGCTCGCTGGCATGGAGGAGAGGCGGCGGGGCTGGCCGGCTCGGACGCGGCGCGGGGTGGCGACGCGCGCGTGGGCCGGGAGGGCTCTCTCCGGGCCCAGGCGGGCCCGCGCGGTGGTGATGTGGCCGCGGTGGTGGCGGCGAATGGAGAGGCGCCACGTGGCGGCGGCGGGCGCAGTGGACACGTTCGGCGCTGGCGGTTGTTGTCCGGCGCTCGGGGGAAGAAGAGGGCTAGGGTTTTGGGGAAGAGATCCGAATTTTTCGGGAAGGAGCTATATATAGGCCTAGAGGGAGCTAGGAGAGTCCAAATGCGGTGCGGTTTTCGGCCATGAGATCATGATCGAACGCTCTAGATGATGGAGAGGGTTTTGGTGGGTTTTGGGCCAAAATGGAGGGGTGTTGGGCTGCAACACACACGAGGCCTTTTCGGTCCCTCGGTTAACCGTTGGAGCATCAAACGAAGTCCAAATGGCACGAAACTTGACAGGCGGTCTACCGGTAGTAAACCAAGGCCGCTTGGCAAGTCTCGGTCCAATCCGGAAATGTTTAACCCCCACACATGAAAAGAAGGTAGAAATGACCACCGGAGGAGATAGGAGCGCCGAAATGCAAAACGGACAAGGGGGAAAATGCTCGGATGCATGAGACGAACACGTATGCAAATGAAATGCACATGATGACATGATATGCAATGCATGACACGCAAGCAATGACAAGGCAACAACAACGAATAACTGGAGGACACCTGGCACATCGGTCTCGGGGCGTTACAGGTAACCCCTCGGCTCTCCGAAAAATACCCGAACTATTCTGAAACCATTCCAGTGTCCGAATATCATCATACAATATATCAATATTTACCTCTCGGCCATTTAGAGACTCTTCGTCATGTCCGTGATCTCATCCGGAACTCCAAACAAACTTCGGTCAACCAAACACATAACTCATAATACAAATCGTCATTGAACGTTAAGCGTGCGAACCCTACGGGTTCGAGAACTATGTAGACATGACCGAGACACATCTTTGGTCAATAACCAATAGCAGAACCTGGATGCTCATATTGGTTCCTACATATTCTACGAAGATCTTTATCGGTCAAACCGCAATAATAACATACTAAAGGAAATATGCCCTAGAGGCAATAATAAAGTTGTTATTTATATTTCCTTATATCATGATCAATGTTTATTATTCATGCTAGAATTGTATTAACTGGAAACTAAGTACAAGTGTGGATACATAGAAAAACAGAGTGTCCCTAATATGCCTCTACTTGATTAGCTCATTAATCAAAGATGGTTAAGTTTCCTAGCCATAGACATGTGTTGTCATTTGATGAACGGGATCACATCATTAGAGAATGATGTGATGGACAAGACTCATCCTTTAGCTTAGCGTAATGATCGTTTAGTTTTTCTGCTATTGCTTTCTTCATGACTTATACATGTTCCTCAGACTATGAGATTATGCAACTCGCGAATACCGGAGGAACACCTTGTGTGCTATCAAACGTCACAACATAACTGGGTGATTATAAAGATGCTCTACAGGTGTCTCGATGGTGTTTGTTGAGTTGGCATATATCGAGATTATGACTTGTCACTCCGTGTATCAGAGAGGTATCTCTGGGCCCTCTCGGTAATGCACATCACTATGAGCCTTGCAAGCAATGTGACTAATGAATTGTTCATGGGATGATGCATTATGGAACGAGTAAAGAGACTTGCCTGTGATGAGATTGAACTAGGTATGATGATATCGACGATCGAATCTCGGGCAAGTAACATACCGATGACAAAGGGAACAACGTATATTGTCATGTGGTTTAACCGATAAAGATCTTCGTAGAATATGTAGGAACCAATATGAGCATTCAGGTTCCGCTATTGGTTATTGACCGAAGATGTGTCTCGGTCATGTCTACATAGTTCTCGAACCCGTATGGTCCACACGCTTAACGTTTGATGACGATTTGTATTATGAGTTATCTGATTTGATGAACCGAAGTTTGTTCGGAGTCCTGGATTAGATCACGGGCATGACGAGGAGTCTCGAAATGGTCAAGAGGTAAAGATTCATATATTGGAAGGTTACATACGGACACCGGAATGGTTTGGGTCGTATCGGATGAGTTTCGGAGTACCGGGGGTTACCAGAACCCCCCCGGGAAGTTAATGGGCCATACATGGGCCTTAGTTGTGGAGAGAGGGCCGGCCAGGGAGGTGGCGCGTGCCCCCTTGCCCAGTCCGAATTGGACAAGGGGTGTGGGCGCCGCCCCCTTTCCCTCTCCTACTTCTCCTCTCTTTCCCTCTTTGCTATTCCGAAAAAGGAAAAAGGAGAGGGGAATCCTACTTGGACTAGGGAGTCCTAGTAGGACTCCTCACACCTGGCGTGCCCTCCTTGGGTCGGCCACCTCTTGTCCCCCTTTATATACGTGGGAGGGGGGCACCCCAAAGGCACACCAAGTCTTCTCTTAGCCATGTGCGGTGCCCCCCTCCACAGTTACACACCTCGGTCATATCGTCGTAGTGCTTAGGCGAAGCCCTGCGCCGGTTACTTCATCATCACCGTCGCCACGCCGTCGTGTTGATGGAACTCTCCCTCGGCCTCAACTAGATCAAGAGTTCGAGGGACGTCATCGAGCTGAACGTGTGCTGATCGCGGAGGTGCCGTACGTTTGGTGCTTGGATCGGTTGGATCACGAAGCCGTTCGTCTACTGTCAGATTTCGGGTTCTGGCAAAACCCTTGAGCTTCGAACACTGGGGTGCGCACGAAGATCTCTCCTCCCCCAAGATCTCACCTTCACCGCAATCTCGAGGCTTAGCACGCCGAACTCGCAGCACAATGGGACACAAGATTTATACTGGTTCGGCCACCGATGTGGTGTAATACCCTACTCAAGTGTGGTGTGGTGGATTGCCTCTTGGGCTAAGGATGAATAGTTACAAGGGAAGAACAACCTCCTGAGGAGAGGTGCTCTTGTGCTTGGTGAGTTTGTGTGGTTGCCTCGGAGGAGTGGGTCCGGTCCAAGATGAGATCTCCCTTTTCTACGGTGGTGGCTAGTCCTATATATAGAGGCCCGGGTCCTCTTCCCAAATATTAGGCGGGAAGGGATCCCACAACGGCCAATTTGAAGGGGGACAGTGATACGTCTCCATCGTATCTACTTTTCCAAACACTTTTGCCCTTGTTTTGGACTCTAACTTGCATGATTTGAATGGAACTAACCCGGACTGACGCTGTTTTTAGCAGAATTGCCATGGTGTTATTTTTGTGCAGAAATAAAAGTTCTCGGAATGACATGAAAATCAACGGAGCATTATTTTGGAATATATAATGAATATTGTAAGTAAGATCCACGTTAGGGGTGCCTCACCTGTCGACGAGGGTGGGGGCGCGCCCCCTGCCTCGTGGCCCCCCTGACGCTCCACCAACCTCAACCTGGACTCCATATATTCACTTTCGGGGAGAAAAACCAGATAAGAAGGATTCATCACGTTTTATGATACGGAGCCGCCGCCAAGCCCTAAACTCTCTCGGGAGGGCTGATCTGGAGTCCGTTCGGGGCTCTGGAGAGGGGAATCCGTCACCATCGTCATCATCAACCATCCTCCATCACCAATTTCATGATGCTCACCGCCGTGTGTGAGTAATTCCATCGTAGGCTTGCTAGACGGTGATGGGTTGGATGCGATTTATCATGTAATCGAGTTAGTTTTGTTAGGGTTTGATCCCTAGTATCCACTATGCTCTGAGATTGATGTTGCTATGACTTTGCTATGCTTTATGCTTGTCACTAGGGCCCGAGTGCCATGATTTCAGATCTGAACCTATTATGTTTTCATCAATATATGAGAGTTCTTGATCCTATCTTGCAAGTCTATAGTCACCTATTATGTGTTATGACCCATTAACCCCGAAGTGACAGTAATCGAGATACTTACCGGTGACGACCATAGTTTGAGGAGTTCATGTATTCACTATGTGCTAATGCTTTGTTCCGGTACTCTATTAAAAGGAGGCCTTAATATCCCTTAGTTTCCAATAGGACCCCGCTGCCACAGGAGGGTAGGACAAACGATGTCATGCAAGTTCTTTTCCATAAGCACATATGACTATATTCGGAATACATGCCTACATTGTATTGATGAACTGGAGCTAGTTCTGTGTCACCCTAGGTTATGACTGTTGCATGATGAACCGCATCCGGCATAATTCTCCATCACCGATCCATTGCCTACGAGCTTTCCATATATTGTTCTTCGCTTATTTACTTTTCCGTTGCTATTGTTATCGTCACTACAAAATACCAAAAACATTACTTTTGCTACCGTTACTTTTGCTATCGTTACCACTACTATCATATTACTTTGCTACTAAACACTCTGCTGCATATATTAAGTCTCCAAGTGTGGTTGAATTGACAACTCAGCTGCTAATACTTGAGAATATTGTTTGGCTCCCCTTGTGTCGAATCAATAAATTTGGGTTGAATACTCTACCCTTGAAATCTGTTGCGATCCCCTATACTTGTGGGTTATCAAGACTATTTTCTGGCGCCGTTGCCAGGGAGCATAGCTCTATTCTTTGAGCCACTTGGGATTTATATCTGCCTATCATTATGAAGAACTTTAGAGACGCTAAAACAAAAATTTATCCCTCAACCACGAGGGGAGGTAAGGAACTGCCATCTAGCTCTGCACTTGATCTGCCTTCTGTTTTGAGTAATCTCGCGACACCTACACTTGCTATTCATTCTGATATATTGCATGTTATTGATGATGCCACTTCTGCTATGCATCATACTTATGATGAAACTACTTCTATGCTTGATACTACTGTGCCACTTGGTGAATTTCTTGATGAACAACTTGCTAGGGCTAGAGAGAATGAAATTATTGAAATTGATAATATTGATGAAAGTGATGATGAAGACTCTCCCCCTAGATATGAATTACCTATTGTGCCTGAGGGCTATGTTATGGATGAAGAAACTGCTAGAGATTTTCTTGCTTGCAATGATAGGAGTGATCTTAAGAAATTATTAGCTAAGCTGAAACAAAAAACTTTGAATGCTAGAATGAAATATGATCCTGCTTATGCTACTTCACATATCTTTGTTACTGATCCTTTCTATGGTTATGAATCTGAAACTGTTGTGGCACATCTTACTAAATTAAATGATATAGCCACCCTGTTCACTAATGATGAGAAAATTCGCTACTATTATATCCTTAAGATATTTTCGTTCTCATTAAAGGGTGATGCTAAGATATGGTTTAATTCTTTTAGTCTGGTCTCTTTTTCTCTTGCGGAAATCCTCCAAGCTACGTCTCTCATTTTCCAGAGTAATGGCTTTGTCCACTAGTGTCTTAAAATCTGGAAAAGTGTGCACGACCAGTTGGCATTTAAGCGCGGGCGCCAGACCGTCAAGGAATTTCTCCATCTTCTTGCTTTCAGTCATACGCTCTTCATTGGCGTAGCGAGACAATAGAGTAAATTGACCGTTGTATTCTGACACTGTCATGTTCCTTTGTTTGAGGTCATCGAACTCTCTCTTCTTGATTTTCATAATACTCTTATGAATGTGTGCACCACGGAAACCTTCCTTGAAATCATCCCAGGTTATATCACTTTCGTTGGGGTGCATGTGCAGAAAATTCTCCCACCATGATGCAGCTGCTCCTGTGAGATAGTGCGGGGCATATAGTACCTTCTCGGGGTCTGAACATTTTGCAATAATTAATTTTCTCTCCATATCTCGAAGCCAATCCTCGGCTTCAAGAGGCTTGTCAGTATGAGAAAATGTTTGGGGACGTGTCTTCTGTAGCTCAGATAACTTGGAATGCTGCTGATACTGTCCATGGTGATTTCCCATGTTGATGACTTGGTTCATCATTTCCCGATGTTGTTGTTGACTCTGCTCATAAAGGCGGCACATTTGTGAAAGTGCCGATTCACTGCCCTGTTGGCTCGACTGTCCCTGTGTGAACTTGTTGCTGGGTTGTGTATCATAATTTTCCTCTGGTGGAGTTGGCATGGAGCGAGTCCAAGGACGAGACATTTTTTCACTCTGGGGATATATTTTGTAAAACCCATAAGAAAAGCGAAAAGGGTCGCAAAAACAATTCCATAAATGCACAAAGCTGGCAAATAAATTAAATAACCAAGCTTACTCAAGAAAAACAAATCGATTGCGCACGGAGAAGGACTGCTCAGTACATATCTTACACGCGGGCGGTAATTTTACAATACATCACTCAGGATATGCGCACATAATCCTGACATGTTATTTAGGCTAGTGCACTTCTCCCAGTTTCTACATGATGCGCAAACAAACTACTCCTCACAACCTATGTACATATAAACATATCGTACAAAGCGGTACATTGCATGGCGGCTAAGCGTACTCAGTCGGAGATGTTGACGCTCTCCTTTGCCCTGCCGAGGGTGAGGCAAAGCAAGGCTGGGGACTCGACTTCCTCCTCACTGATAGGCTCCATACGTGTAGTGCTGCGCCGGTTGGACGGAGCGGGCGCCAGGGGCGGAACAACACGAATAGGAGTGGGCGCGAAGGGTGGTGCAGTGCGTGCTGGAGTGGGCGCAATGACTTGGTTGAACTCTTCGGTAGAAGGCAGGCGACGAGTAGGTGCATAAGATGCTGAGGACGAGACAAAAGTCAGTGGCGGTGCAGTGGGCAGGAGCTCCCTCCTGTTGGCGGCACAGCCATGGACTGAGTCCATGCGGGCAGCCACAAAGTCGTCCACCAGGTTGTCGAAGGCTGCCTCCAGGGCTCGGAGATACTCAACAAGCATCTCAAAAGCCTCGTCTCGTTCTCCTCTGGGGCAGGAGAATGCATAGTGACAGGTGTAAGGCACATGGCATGGAAGATAGCGGTAACGACGAGCCTTCATGACGGGTAGTATATCCCTGAGACGTGCTATCGCCTCGCGGGCTGCCATCTGCATAGCATGCTTCTCCGTAGGCATGGCTCTTCCCACGAACCGGAAGCGGCGTAACTCACCGCACCCTCCCTTGAACTGCACCACGGCCTGGTGCATGATTAGACTGTCGTTGACTCTGTGCTGACAGAGTGTGAAGACTGGGCGCACGGATGGCCCCATCGCGACCTGAACGATGAAGGAGAGAAGTTTGACGAACCCATCGGGCATGTTGGCGAAGGTCTGAGACTCGCAACTATTGTCGGCCATCTACAAAAGTAGGTAAAAATCCTGAATGGTCAGATCATAAATTTATGCTGACCGTCAGAAAATGACTACAATTGCAAAAAAAATATAAATTAGCTCTATCATGCTAATAACCGATTAGCGATCGCACCTAGTGGCTTCCTACAGTCAGCCTGGCTCTGATACCAAGCTTGTCACGACCGGTTTTCCAATAAAAATGTTTATTGAGAAACCAATCTTTTGAGTCCAGTATGAGAAAAATCCTCCTTACTGGTAGACAAATTCTTGATACAATAAGCCAGTAGCATAAAATATATTACAGGGTCGAGCTACGGTTGCTCAACCAAATTATTACAAGCACGCCAATAATTATACATAATGGCGGATATGACACAGTGGTGTGGAGGCATACTACTGACTCGAGGATAGGGTGGTGGTGGAAAATCACAGCGGGGAGTGAGATACATGACTCTAAAACTGGCATCTCATCGAGCGTCGAGGTGAGGCTCGATGAATTTATTTGGTAGCGGAAGCGGATATAATACAGTGACCAAATCCAGGGTCGCACGAGACTGACTGGGATTCCTCTAGGCGTCGGACTCGCTATCAAATTCTTCATCCATGAGATCGCCTTCGTCAGCATCTGGCCAAATCAACAAGCCAGGTGAGTACTTTGAAAGTACTCGCAAGACAGTTCGGACGTAAGATATAACAAATGCATGCATGGATGCATCATGATTAATTTACCAATGCACATTCAAAATTTAGCAAGCAAGGTAAGTAAAAAGGGAATCGGCGGTAGTCCGCCTGAAAACCCAACAAAAAGAAATAATAGGAAACCGATCGGGTGTCTGAAGCGACGCCTCGAAGGGTGAACAAATAAATAAAGATCATGCCGCAGTCGGGCGTCTAAGAGACACCACGTAAAGGGCTTAAACTGAAAATAAAAGACATGCGTGCCACAGTCGGACGTCGGGGCGACATCACAGAAAGGGCTTATATTGAAAGTAAATAACAGTACTTCCGCAGTCGAACGTCTGAGCGACATCGCAGAAAGGGCTTTTATTGAAAGTAAATAATAACAATGCCACAGTCGGACGTCTGAGCGACATCGCAGAAAGGGCTTTTATTGAAAGTAAATAATAACAATGCCACAGTCGGACGTCTGAGCGACATCGCAGAAAGGGCTTTTATTGAAAGTAAATAACAGTACTTCCGCAGTCGAACGTCTGAGCGACATCGCAGAAAGGGCTTTTATTGAAAGTAAATAATAACAATGCCACAGTCGGACGTCTGAGCGACATCGCAGAAAGGGCTTTTATTGAAAGTAAATAATAACAATGCCACAGTCGGACGTCTGAGCGACATCGCAGAAAGGGCTTTTATTCACAAGTAAATAATACTCATAATAAATATTCAATTCATGATAATAAACGGGTTAGTCCATCCACAGGAATAAACATTTAACCGGACTTAGCACTCATGTGATTCAGCGGAGTCTCTGTCATCAAAACTGACATTTGTCAGGATAAGATAATACCGAACTTGGACATGGAATAGATGATTCAAAGGAATATATGACTCTGCAGAGTTTGTACGAAAATTTTTCCCACAGCCAATGGATTTCCGTAGTCACGAAGGACTAGTTCCGTTTACAGTATTTCGGAAGAAAACACAGCTAACCAGTACACACCCATCCTACCTCTTGATGCCAGGGATCACCCTAGACATCGTCCAAGAAAAACTTTTGAGACGGGGAGATCACAATCTCGAATAGCATGGGATCAAATTTATATATGCGCGCTCTAAGGGGTGCCCCCCTCTCGGTCCCAACCGGAAACACCCATGCCCCCTGACCGGATGACTGGCTTTAATCCAGGGCCATGGAACCATCATCACGGCCTCTCCTTTTGGTGTGTACCAAGAAAGCGGTTTGCAACTTACTAAGCCATATTCCTTGCGGAAAACATGTGGTAGTACAGGGAAGGAAAAATGGAAGGAACCGGATCGATACGGGTTGACACTGAAGTCATATAGTCTGGCATAAGACTGGCATGCTGCAACACTGCCATCTTACCCATCCTCATGCCAACACATGGCCATGCATACTCACATCCATCCACTTATGGATTTTCGAAACTCACTTGCCTCATCGTTGCATGTAACATGACATTCGTCGGTATGCTCATCAACATGCCATGAAACTACTTAATGCAAACATGCCAAAACAATCATCATATCAAAAGTTGAAACATGCTTGCCTGGTTCAGAGTAGTCAGAGCCTAGCTCGGTGAAGTTCGCGGTCCCGTCACCTCCTTCGGTATCTACGGCATAAAGAAAATATACGCGCTATCGTGAATACCGTGAGGTGCACAAAAATTTCTCCAAATATTTTTCAAATAAATCTGATAAAAAACTAGACAAAATTCTAAAGAGGACAGAAAAAGAATCAATCAAAAATATATTTTTGTTTAAAAGTTATAAAGGTTTTTGTCCAGGGACTCATCTGTAATGAAACAGAAAGTTTCCAGGGTTTAACTTATAAAAACAGAAAACGCTTCGATAAAGAATACGCCGGCCCAGAGGGAAAACGCATTTGGCAGAAGACGCTTTTAGAAAGCGGTTCATTTAGAAAGGACAGAGAGGCTGACAGGCGGGTCCCGCCCGTCAAGTTTGAATTTTCAAAAGAGGCGGCAGAGCTCGACGGTGCCCGAGAGCCGCGGTGGTCGCCGACGGCGATCCACGGCGAGGCAGGGGGATCGGGTGGTACCTCTGTGTTCACTGCGTCCTTCCGCGTCGGTGGGTGGTGGTGGTGGTCGCAGGCGAGCTCTACATCGACGGCGGCCCTTGCTCCGGCGGACGGTGGCTCGGGTGGAGATGGATCTCGCAGGGGAGAGCTGCGAAGGCCAAATTGACGCTTGGGTTAGCTCACTGGGTGCTCGAGGAGGCTACTGACGAGGTTTGGGCGTCGGGGATGGCCTCACCGGAGTGAATCGAGTTGGTGGCCGAGGCGGAACGAGGCGGCCAGAGTTGGGGGAGGAGACCTCCTCGAGGTCCTCCTAGTGGCCTGGCGGGGTGTCTGTGGGGTGTAGTGAGGGTGTGTGCTCGAGGGCGAGCTCGGGGTACCCTTTTATAGGCGATCCGAGGCGGTGGCCATGAACGAGGTTCTCCGGCGATGGATTACGGCGGCGCAGTGCTCGGTCGGGGAGTTTAGGAGGTTGGGCATCAACGTGGAGGTCCACTGGTTCCATTTAGACGCTAAACGGACTTGGATTAGGAGCTTGGGGTGGGTTTCGACGGAACGGGGCGGCGCGGGCCCGTCGGCGGCAGAGAGCGTGCCCTGTGCTTGCCGGGCCACGGCGACGGTGCAGCGGGGTTGCGCTGGCATGCGTGAGCCACGCGGAGAGCTGGGGAGCGTTGGGCGGCGCCGAACGGCGTTCTACCGCGGTGTTGCCCCCTGTCGGCCGTTACGGTGGTTCTGCCGCCGCAAAGCACGCTGGCGCAGGCGGCCCAGGGCGCCACCGACGCCAGGATGGCACCAAGCGCGCGTGTGAAGCTCCGGACAAGAGGGAGGGGCTGCGAGCATCGAGCCAAATGCACAGTGGGCATGTGACTGAAGTTCTGTCGGGGAAACGACGCTGAAACTCTGAATTTACTGAATATGAACAAAAACAGTGCATGCCAAGTGTTCGACAGAATGATTATGGCATGCAGGGATTTTTCCTTGAGCTGATTTTTGGTGGAGAGGTCTATCATTGCAACTAGAGGTTGCCTGAATTTTGGTGGAATTTTTGGAGAAGTGTAGATATGAATTTCACCAAATTTGGCAAATCTGGTCCAAACTTGCAGAGAGTGAAATTTGAAATTTTTGAAAAGAAGAAGAGTGGATCAAGATGATTCTAGGTTGTGGGTACTAAGGACTATCCAGGGGAGTTGGTTTGGGATCAAGGATCAAAGGCATTAGGGTACTTGCTTTGCAAATCACCTAGGTTCACAAGAAAGGACAGAATTGTTTTGGGAAAAGAAATAGTTGGAATAAAATCCAAAAATGGATTTTATTAGTTTGGACAGAATGTTTGGGTTGTACCCAAGTGGGAGGAGAGGTTTTGGGAGAGTTTTACCATAAGAGGCATGGTAAACAAGAATGGACCAAAAATCAAATGAAGGCCCAAAAACAAAAGGTTTTCTTTTTAAAAGAAACTAAATCCAGAAAAAGATTTTTGAGAGGGCAAACTTAGAAGAGGTTTTTTTAAGAAGGGTGTAAATGACCTTCTTCAAACCAAGCAAGGCTCTTTCTGAAAACAAAACCACAATTTTTTTTGGAGTGTCACACTTTTGATCCTAGTTGTGTGCGTAGTCCCCAGGATATGATTTATTACTTCTCTACTAAATATTTCCCTGCTCATAAGAAACAAGCTGCTTTAAGGGAAATATATAATTTTGTGCAAATTGAAGAAGAGAGTCTCCCACAAGCTTGGGGGAGGCTTCTCCAATTACTTAATGCTTTGCCTGATCATCCTCTTAAGAAAAATGAAATACTTGATATCTTTTATAATGGACTAACTGATGATTCCAGAGACCACCTGGATAGTTGTGCTGGTTGTGTTTTCAGGGAAAGAACACCAGATGAAGCTGAAATTCTATTGAATAATATGTTGACTAATGAAAATAATTGGACACTTCCTGATCCAATTCCTGAACCAACTCCTAAGCCAACTCCGAAGAAGAGGGGTATTCTGTTTCTCAGTCCTGAAGATATGCAAGAGGCAAATAAATCTATGAAGGAAAAAGGTATTAAAGTTGAAGATGTTAAGAATTTACCTCCTATTGAAGAAATACATGGTCTTAATTTACCTCCTGTTGAAGAAATACATGGCTTTAATCCATCACCTATTGAAGAAATACATGGTCTTGATAACCCAACACAGGTAGTAAAGGTAAATTCTCTCTATAGATATGATAAACCTGAAATCCCATTTACTAAGTTTGCTAGCCCATGCTTGGATGAGTTTGATGACTTTATGGTTAAACAAGAAAACTTCAATGCTTACTTTGGTAGAGAATTAAAACGCAATGCTGATATGCTTGAAAACTTGGGTGATTATATGGCTAATATTAAAAGTGAACTTAAACTTATTAGTAAACACGCTTCTATGGTTACCACTCAAGTAGAACAAGTACTTAAAGCTCAGAATGATTTTCTCAATGAATTGAATAGTAAGAAAAATGATAATGCTGTTAGAGTTATGACTAGAGGTGGTAAGATGACTCAGGAACCTTTGTATCCTGAAGGCCATCCTAAGAGAATTGAGCAAGATTCTCAGAGAAATATTATTGATGCACCTAGTCCTTCTAAAAGGAAGAAAAAGAAAAATGATAGGACTTTACATGCTTCTAGTGAACCTGTTATTGACACACCTGAGAATCCCAATGATATTTCTATTTTTGATGCTGAAACACAATCTGGCAATGAACATGAACCTAGTGATAATGTTAATGATGATGTTCATGTTGATGCTCAACCTAGTAATAACAATGAAGTAGAGATTGAACCTAGTGATAATGTTAATGATGATGTTCATGTTGATGCTCAATCTAGTAAACACAATCAAAGAATCAACGTTATGAGAAGAGAGACTTTGTTGCTAGGAAGCACGGTAAGTAAAGAGAACCCTGGATTCAGAAACCCATGCCTTTTCCTCCTAAGCCATCCAAGAAAAAAGATGATGAGGATTTTGAGCGCTTTGCTGAAATGATTAGACCTATCTTCTTGCGTATGCATTTGACTGATATGCTCAAAATGAATCCTTATGCTAAGTATATGAAAGAAATTGTTACTAATAAAAGAAAGATACCGGAAGCTGAAATTTCCACCATGCTTGCTAATTATACTTTTAAAGGTGGAATACCTAAGAAACTAGGAGATCCCGGAGTACCAACTATACCATGCTCCATTAAAAGAAACTATGTTAGAACTGCTTTATGTGATCTTGGAGCCGGTGTTAGTGTTATGCCTCTCTCTTTATATCGTAGACTTGATTTGAATAAGTTGACACCTATTGAAATATCTTTGCAAATGGCTGATAAATCAACTGCTATACCTGTCGGTATTTGTGAGGATGTGCCTGTTGTGGTTGCAAACGTTACTATTTTAACGGGCTTTGTTATTCTTGATATTCCCGAGGACGATAGTATGTCTATTATTCTTGGAAGACCCTTTTTGAATACCGCAGGGGCGGTTATTGATTGCACCAAAGGCAATGTCACTTTTCATGTTAATGGCAATGAGCATACGGTACACTTTCTGAGGAAACAACCTCAAGTTCATAGTATAAACTCTATTGGAAAAATTCCATCGATTATTTTTGGAGGTTTTGAATTTCCTCTTCCTACTATCAAGAAGAAATATGATATTCTTATTGTTGGGGATGTGCATATCCCTGTTGAGGTAACCTAGTGTTATTCGAAAGTTCTCCGGTTCCATGTTATTCAGAATGAGTTTGTTAACAAGACCTGATCAACATTGTTAGTGGATTCCTTTTGATGAGCATGAGATGGATGAATTTAGAAAACACAACTCTCTGTACCCTCTTTTTACTTTCTGTTATTTATATTAAATAAAGAAAAAATAGTAATTTCCGTCTGTTATCTGAATTATCAATGCAATAAAAAATACCCCGAAAATAAAAGTTCTCCAAATGCCCTGAAAATTAAATATGATTTTTTCTGGAATATTTGAGAATATCTGGCACTGAGAACACAACAGGGGGAGCAAGCACCTGGCCACGAGGGTGGAGGGCGTGCCCTACCCCCTAGGCGCGCCCCTGCCTCGTGGGCCCATGGTGCCTCCCCTCCACTTATTCCAGCTACCACATATTCTTTCTTCCTCCCACAAACACCACTAACCAGCTCAAACCCGAGTCCAAGCTCATTTTGCTGCCATTTTCGATCTCCTTGCTTAAAGCACCTCTTACAAAACTGCTTTGGGGGATTGTTCCTTGGTATGTGATTCCTCCAATGGTCCAATTAGTTTTTGTTCTAGTGCTTTATTCATTGCATATTTTTGCTGCTTAGGTGACCCTGTTCTTGAGCTTGCATGTCAAATTTATGTGGTCAAAAGTAGTTTTGATGCATGATATTGCCTCTAGGCACTTGTAGGAGTAGTTGCTATTAATATTGTTGAGTTTGGTTCACTTTTATTTTGAAGTTACTAAAATTTTCAGAAATTTTCAGCAAAAAGATGAAGAGATTTTTGAGGGGCTCATCGAGCCGAGATGTTAATGGCCTTGTGATAATTTCTTGAGAGCAGCCGGGATTTATGATGATTTCTATGAATTGGCTGAGAATGCAGGCCTCACTGCCTTCCTCCACGACCAACGTGAATAGTATCTCTTACTCACCAATATCTTTGTGCAAAACTTTCATTTCCATGCTAGGAGCTCACCACCTACGGTGGCATTTTATTTATATGATGAGCATAAGGAGATGTCACTTCATGATTTTTGTCGGGTTTGTTTGACCCCTTTCGAGGGTAGCGTAGAGGAACCACATCATGACAATGAGGATGGGTTTATTGATACCATTACTGTAGGGGAAACGAGGAAGGCTTCCGACGCACAGATTACTAGCATACACTTTCCTATTCTACATTACTTTGCTATATTTGCTAGTAGATGCTTAATTGGGCGCGGAAACTGTGGAAACCTGAGTGCCCCTGATATTGTTATTTTGTGCCATGCCTTATTTTGTGATGACACATTCAATATGGGCGCTATTATATCAAAGCGGTTAAATCTTAACCGTACTAAGGGCCCCGTCCTTGGAGGCATCTTTGCCTCGCGCCTCGCTGCACATTTTAACATACCTATTAGGCATTATGAGAAAGAAGAAAAATTGCTGCCTCCTATTTATTTAGATTATAAGAGTATGGTAGCACATGACTTTATTGTTAAGAATAGGGAAAAAGAGCTTAAGTACAAATTAATATTTGGCAAAAATCATCCTGAGACTATTACCTTGCCTGCTCCTTCCTTGTTTGATTTATCTGCAGGCAAGTACCTTGTTCCATTGGAGGCCATTCATGCCTACCAGAACCCTATAGCAGCTACAGAACCAGAACCGGAATCACAATTTGATCCTCCACGACAGTCTGATTATCAGTGGGATCCGGAGGTGATTGCCAACCAGTGGCAATCCGAGGCTTCTTCACAGCACGACCCCAACTATTACTTTGGATATCCGCCAGGCCAGCCGTGGCCATAGACCAACTTACGCCAAAAGCCTAAGCTTGGGAGAGTACATATCTCTCACCGACATTACATTCATGTTCACACACTCATTGCTAGTTGTCGGTGCTCATACTTTTTCATTGTATCATCCATGCTAGTTTATTTTCCTTTTTATGCTTTCTTCTTGTGTGTTCAATAAACCTTAAGAAAAACAAAAAAAATAGTTGTAGCTTTTAGTTAGTTTACTTTCCATGCTTGTAGTAGTAATTAAAAAGAAAACCCAAAAAGATTTCTCGTTCTTCTTTTGCTTGTTGGGAGCTTTCCCGTGTAAATAGTTTTATTTCTTTTCTTTCCTTTGGGGGTCGAGAGGAGAAGACCATAATTAAAATGTTAAAGTGGCTCTTATATGCGTTATTGTTGATCTGACAAAGAGCCCATATTACCTTGTCTTCTCTCTTGAATTGAATGCTCGCAGATTCCAGCTTAGTCCAATGCACGTGCACTATTATAATTATCCACACTATTCGGTCGTGCAAGTGAAAGGCAATAATGATGTTTATATGATGAACTTATTGAGATGAGAAAAGCTGGTATGAACTCGACCTCTCTTATTTTTGTAAATATGATTAGTTCATCGTTCCTGATTCAGCCTATTCTGAATAAACATGTTTGCAATGACAATTAGAGATTATAGTTGCTTATGCCATGCTTAATTAGCTAGGAGCTTATAATGGTTTACCTTGCGTGCCAACATGCTATTAAAATGTTTGTGATGTGGTATGATAGGGTGGTATCCTCTTTTGAACGATTCGAGTGGCTTGACTTGGCACATGTTCACGCATGTAGTTGAAACAAAATCAACATAGCCTCTATGATATTTATGTTCACGGTGCATTATATCCTACTCATGCTTGCATTCGGTGTTGATTAATTTTAATGCATGTTCATGCCTGTTGTCGCTCTCTAGCTGGTCGCTTCCCAGTCTTTTGCTAACCTTCACCTGTACTAAGCGGGAATACTGCTTGTGCATCCAATTCCATAAACCCCGAAGTTATTCCATATGAGTCCACCATACCTACCTATATACGGTCTCTACCTGCCGTTCCAAGTAAATTTGTATGTGCCAAACTCTAAACCTTCAAACAAACATCCTGTTTTGTATGCTCGAATAGCTCATGTATCAACTAGGGATGTCCGTATCTTCCATGTTAGGTGGGTTATTCTCAAGAGGAGTGGACTCCGCTCCTCACTCATGAGAAAATGGCTGGTCACCGGTGTCGGCGTTCTGGGAACGGGGGTCCCCAGACTTGCCTGCCTGTGGCCTGCGGCGTGGCTCAGGTGGGGGCCCAGCGCGGCCCATCTTCATCAGCCCAAGCTCAAGACCCTCGCGAGGGGCCAAGCCTCGCGGGGCGGACGACAGGAAGCTTCCTCAAGAGCGGCCTCATCAGGCAGGCTCGCGAGGAGGCGGAGAGATCAATGCAAGGGTACCTCGCGAGGATCCCATGACGGAAGCCATGATGATCAAGGCCAGGCGGGCGCCAGGCGGGCGCCGGCCTGCGCATAGTCCTTGTTTCCCCTTTGGTGCAAAGGGGGCAAGCACAGGCCAAGGTATCAGGCAAAGGTTACCATTCCGGTGCAACAAGACCAAGATCAGCAGAGCGGCAGGACGGAGGTCACCGTGGAGCCCAAGACGGTGTCATCACCAGTGCTTTTGGCAGCCGAAGACCACCTTTGGTCAGGATAACTTGTACTAGATGTTCCCCTTTAAAATGGCCAATTGTTGGCGCCCTTCCCACTCAATTATTCGGGGAGAGGCCCAGGGCCTCTATAAATAGAGCTAGCCACCACAGAGTAGAGACATCTAGAAAAACCTCGAGACATCGAGAAGACGGCGATAGATCTGGTAGAACCCTAGCAGAGAGAGAGAGAGGCGACGGAACTCACCCTAGCAGTTCATCGGCCAGCTCAAGAACACCCCTCGCGAGGCTGTTCTTCCCTTGTACTATTCATCATCAGCCCCAGAGGCAAGCCACCACACCACACACTGGAGTAGGGTATTACACCACAACGGTGGCCTGAACCAGTATAAACCCCGTGTCTCTTGTGTTGTTCATCATTTTCATCTTAGTTCGCACGAGAGGATCGGACGTAGATCGGTAGGGGAGAGATCTCCATGCGCATCCCAATGTTCGAACCTCAAGGGTCTGCCGGAACCTGAAATCCGACATTTGGCGCGCCAGGTAGGGGTGCGCCGGAATCTTTCTTCCGCTATTCGCGTGTGATCTTCCGTCGTGTCCATGGCTGACGCTCGTCGGGCTCGCGCCGAGCGCCGGGCTGCTCGCGCCACTCGCGTCGTCCAGATGGTGCCCGTCGGCGGCCCCCCTCGTCATTCCCCGTCGCCCGCCGCCAACGCCGCCATCGGCCCGGCGGGGAACGAGCAGCAGGCCTCGTCCCAGCATCCTTCGGTGCAGCGGGATGGCCGCACCGCCACCCCGTCGCTGACTCCAGCTGGCTCGTCGTCCCACGCCCGTCGCGCACCCATGGATGCGCACGCCTCACTGCTCTTGGCGCGGGAGCTCCTGCACTATCGTCCCGTGCGGGGGGCGAGGATCAGGAGGCGCCTCTACCGCCTCCTTCCCAAGAAGGTGCCTTGGCTCCAAGGCGCGCAGCCCCAGGGCGGGACCCTCCACGTCCGGCGCCTACGCAGCAAGAAGGGAGCTGCCAAGAGATCCCACGTCCCCGGGAAGGTGCTCGCGCGCTCCCAGCGTCGGCGCGCCAAGATCGCGCCCCAGCGCCTCCACGACAAAACCCCGCGCTACTCCCAGTGGCGGCGCGTGGTGACCCGCAAGAACAATTCCAGCACCAGGAAAGGGCACCGGTGGCCACGGCGGGCTGCCTTGCCTTCACCCCCGAGCTGCACGGCGTCACATGGCCAGGCAAGTTCAAGCCTGACCTCCCTCCCCGCTACGATGGCACAGCGGACCCCGCGGAGTTCCTGCAGCTCTACGAGCTGGGCATCGTAGCCGCCAATGGAGACGAAAAGGTCATGGCGAATTGGTTCCCCACGATGCTAAAGGACGGCGCCCGCACCTGGCTCCTGAACCTGGCTCCCGGTATGATCTCCTCCTGGAGCGAGATGCGCACCCGCTTCATCGCCAACTTCCAGGGCACTCGCGACCGGCCCCCGGCCGTGAGAGACCTGCGCCGCATCAAGCAACAGCCGGGAGAAACCCCGTAGAAGTACATCCAGCGCTTCAACTACGCTCGCCTCAAGATCCCCAAGGTGACCGAAGAAGCTATCATCTCAGCCTTCTCCGACGGCGTGCGCGACGTCAAGATGAAGGAAGAGCTAGCAATCCATGAAGACATGTGCACATCCCTGGAGCTGTTCAACTTGGCGACCAAGTGCGCCAGGGCTGAGGAAGGGCGTCTCTCCCTCCTCGAGCTCCCGGTAGCCGACCTGGAAGAAAAGAAGCTCAAGGCCAAAGATGTGAAGCGCAAGGGGGCTGCCGTGCTAGCAGCGGAACCGGACACCAAGTGAGGCAGGGATCAGCCTGAGTCATCCAAGGGCGGACGGTATTGCGTGTACCACGACCTCCGCACCCACAACACCAACGAATGTCAAGAGCTCAGAGCCGTGCGAGATGGGCGAATCGGCCGACGCCCAGAGCGCAACGACAGGGGATATGGCCGAGGAGGAGGAAGAGGTGGCAGACGATGGGAAGACCGTGGCCTTCGCCAGGGATGGCGTGACCGCCCTCACGAGGACCGCTGGCAGGACCAGCCTCACGAGGGAGGCTGGAGGGACCAGCCTCGTGAGGGCCACCCGCACGGCAACGCAGGCCTCCCTCCTCTGCCGCCTCCACCAAGGAGGAACGAAGACCAACACCAATACGATGGGGCTGGGGGCTTCCAAGATCCGCGTGCAATTGCTTGCATCTTGGGTGGCGCCCAGGTCCCAGCCTCACAGCGCATCTTCAAGCAGTTTGCTCGCGAGGTGAATGTAGTCCTTCCCAAGCTTGAGGCCACGCGCCCTCTCAGGTGGTCTTCGTGCGCGATCACATTCAGTTCCGCAGACCAGCTCAAGTGTGCGGCAATGGCCAGAGTCCTCCCGATGCTTTGCTCCCCAGTCATCAGCAACGTGCAGGTCACCAGGACCCTCATCGATGGCGGGGCAGGACTCAACGTCCTGTCCGTCGAGACGTTCAACAATCTCCAAGTGCCGTACGACCAGCTTCAGTCGACCAAGCCTTTCTCAGGAGTCACCGATGGTTCCACTGTTCGAATTGGGCAGGTTCGCCTTCCGGTCACCTTCAGGCAACGCAACAACTACCGCACCGAGCTCATCGACTTCGACGTCGCTCACATCCGCCTGCCGTATAATGCCATCCTCGGGTACCCAGCCCTAGCCAAGTTCATGGCAGTGACTCACCATGGTTACAATGTCCTCAAGATGCCAGGAAGCGGTGGAGTCATCACCGTACCCTGTGAAGAAAGGGACGCAGTGTGCTCACTTGAGCGTGCGTTCCAAGCCACCGCAATCGAAGACCCAGACCACAGGAACGGGAGGCCTCCCGAGGCGACCCTCAAGAAGAAGAAGACCTCACCTGGCCCGAGCCACAAGGAGGCAGGCACCTCCGGAGGTATTGCGTCAGGATTCGCGCCTGATCAGGGAGCGCCACCCTCTCACACATAGGAAGGCGCGCCTGGCGCCCTCCTCAGGCAGGGCTTAGGGGCTCTCTCTTGGAGAGCCGCTGACCTTGCCAAGGTCGTGGGGAGGCGCTCGGGCACCACTTGGAGGGGTGCTTTCAAGCACGATTCCCTCAGGAAGGTACAAGTCAAAGGAGACCAAACCCTCAGGAGTTCATCGCAAGGAACACCCATGAGCTACAAGAGTCCAGAGTCATGCGCGGCAGCCGCCGCTTACCTGCCATGGCCTCACATCCAGGCGAGGATGGAGGACAGCGCGTCTGCATCGACGTACCAGGGCTCAACCGAGCTGCGTCCCAGGAGCGCCTACGGCCTTCGGCCGCAGGGCGCTGCGAGGGACCACCTCACAGCTACGTTGGCATGCCCTTCTGTCGGGACCCCAATTCTAAGTCACACCGATCTAGCATGTAACACCTCATATCACTTTGCGGCCTCACGCACGGTATTCCCACGGGTGTCGCCTCACCATGGCCCGGAACCGTTTGCGCCTTTTGGCTCACGTATATGATAGTGTCGCTAGCATCCATATGAAAGAGAACCCGGGCCGACATGACTAATCATGAACCCAAAGCGGCACTAACCCATGGGGACAGGCATACATGAATCAACCTCGAGCATGTCGGTCAGCAGCGTGTGAATCCGGACTGTAGCACTGGGCTAACAGGACTCCGGTAACCCGGGCTGTAGCAGGCTAGGCATGACTCCGGATGTCACCGCGTGACATTTCCCCGAAGGGACAGACACAGGAACGAAGTGAAACACATGCCGGCCAGTCAAGTGTCCTGAACAGTAGTGCTGGGCTAGCAGGACTCCGGTGAAACGGGCTGTAGCGGACTACTATGGCTCAAGGAAGCACTAGACTACATTTCCCCATAAGAGAGTCTGCCAAGGACAAACAACTAGATTGTCGGATCCCACACATAGCAATACACGTCACACGTACGCATAACATGAAAGTATGTGAGGTACAACATGGCATTACAACATAACGCAACTCATATAGATAAAGGCCCAGAAGAGCCACATAGCATAAATACCAAACAGGGGTCACATGACCCATCATTCAGAGCATACAAGCAACGGAAGCATTACATGTCTGAGTACAGACAACTACAAAAGAAAAGGCTGAGAAGCCTGACTATCTACAAGACCCTCCCAAGGGTACAAGATCGTAGCTGAGGTAACAAGCTACTCGTCGAAGTCCAAGCGGTACTACTAGTGAGACAGATGTCTCACCTGCAAAACATAAATAAAGCAAACGTGAGTACAAAGGTACTCAGCAAGACTTACATCAGATCCTATCATACATGCATTTGTATCAAGAAGGTAATGTGGGGTTTAGTTGCAGCAAGCCAGCTTTGACTCAGTGGCTATCCTGTTCTACGACGAGAAACTTCTTTGAGGATGAGGCAGCGCACACGAGTCCACTAATCACCACATCAATACACTACTATGGATTCATCCTCGTCTCCTACGAGAAGGCCATCCATAGCACTCACACTTGTCTTGAGCATTTTAGAGTATCCACTTTAAGTTGTCTATGTACCACGTAAGCATCCAAGAAGTCCATAACCGAGGACACGGCTATTCGAATAGATCATGATAACCCTGCAGGGGTGTACTTCATCACACACGCTCTCACCACTTATCACCATATACATGTCATGTATCTCGGCAACGTTCAAGCGGAAGCCTGGCGAGGGTGTCGGCCATGACCTAACTAACCACGCAAGACTCTAGTCCAGGTTTATCACCTATTTGGGTTCCATCCGCAAGGAGATCCGGCCGGGGTGTCGCTCACGGCCCCAAACGATGTGAGCAGGGTTCCCAAGCCCACCATCCGGGTGCCACTTGGTACACCGTGCCACCGGTGCCTAGTCTGTCCCGAGCCCACCCTGCCGGGTGCCACTCGGTAGAAAAATAGCACTACCTACAAACACCAGAAACTATTTGCAACTCCTGGACAGAGATCAAGGCGGTTAATAAGCCGAGAGAGCTTGGAGCGCCCGGAGCCCAATGTGTGGTAGTAGCTAGTCATTGGACAACTTACACAGAACTCAGTTCTTAAGGACGGTCCCAATGAGACAACCCACCATGTACTCCTACATGGCCTCTCACCGCTACCTTTACCAAATCGTGTTCAGACGCTTAACTCTCATACCAGAACATATCATAACATTCCAATTCATTCCCGATGAATCAGACCTGACACAACTCTAAGCAATAGCAGGCATGGCATGGCAAGAACACAACATGGCTCAATCAACTCCTACACATGCTAGTGGGTTTTAACTATTTACTGTGGCGATGACAGGTCATGCAGAGGAATGGGTTCAACTATCGCAGCATAAAGTAGCAGTTGAATTGTTGTGGTCCGAATGCAATAATTGAGAGCAGGAGCGGGAGAGTAGGATTGTATCGGAATGAACAAGGGGGGTTGCTTGCCTGGTAGATCAACAGAGGGGGCACTGCTCCACAGATAGGTACTCTGGGTCGGTCTCCAGAGCAGGACCTATCGAGAAGGAACGGTGTCGACAATCAATACACAAGCATATGCAACAATATGCTGCATGAACATGGCATGAAGATGTGATGTTGTTTGAGCTAATGCAACCAGCATTCATTTGGTTAAAGTCCATTTGAACTAAAGATTCAAATGCATCTTTCGCATAAGCTCTTAAATATGCCATAAGTGTGTTTTCATATATACAGCATGTATAGATGGCTTGTCATGCATGAAAATTGTATAGATGGATAGATTGAATTTTTCTGATAATTTTTCATATATAAATTATTTCAATCCGAGCTACGGTTGAATTTCGATGAATTTTTGAAGTTTGAATCATTTTCTGGAATTTCCTAATTATTTTAAAACCAGAAAATGAATAATTGCGTCAGCATGACAATGGCATGACGTCAGCAAGTCAACCGTGGCTGACCAGGTCAAACCTGACATGCGGGGTCCACCCGTTAGTGTCATGGTTAATTAACAGAGGTTAATTAATTTTTAAACTAATCCTAAACTGGAAATTAGCAGGGCCGGGCCCCACCTGTCAGTGGCTAAGCTAATTTAGCTAGGATTAGTTAATCCTAATCTAGATTAGTTAGTAGGGCGGCCCCACCTGTCATTGAGCCAGGGGAGGTCAAACCCCCTGGTCAACTGGGGCTAACGCGGCGGCGTTTAGCCGCCGGCGACAGCAGACGCGGCGGAGGGCGCGGGATTCGCCCTCCGGCGACCATTCGGGCGGCGGAGACCACGGGCGAGGAGCTGAGGCTCGCCCGCATCCAGGGCGGCATGCAGCAGCAGCGGGGATGGCCAGAGCTCGCCGGAGCGAAGCTCGGGGCGGCGGCCGGAGTTCGGTGGCGTGCGGGCGCAGGCTACGGCTCGGGAGCGCAGAACGGAGAGGGGGAAGCGGTGCAGAGGCTCACAGCGAACCCGTCGAAGTCTTCGGCGAGCTCGGGGGAGGTCGAACGCGAGCCGAACGGCGTGGGCGATCGCCGGTGGCCGGAAGTGAAGACGACGGTGATGGCGGCGCTCCAGGGCCTCCCGAGGTGCGTGTCTTGACGGAGAGGTAGCCGGCGATGTGGCGGAACTTTTGAGCACGGGGAGAGGGCGTGGGGGAGGCGGTGGCTACGGCAACGGTGGCCGGTGGCGACGGCAGCGCTTCGGGCGCGGGGAGAGGGAGGAATCCAGGGGAGGAGGGAGAGCGAGGGAGAGGGAGAGAGGTGCGGGGCGTCGTGGCGACGTGTGGGCGATCCAGGCGACGAGGAGGAGAAGCAGGAGGTGGCGGGGAATGTGGCCCCGGCCGGGCGCGTGGCCGCGCGCGCCGGCGCGTGCCCCTGTCCTCCTGGCGCGAGGAAGGGGACGACTGGCTCTGCCAGTCGTCCGGGCCGGCCTGTTGGGCCGCTGGGCTGCACAGTGCCCGGCTGCACAGGTAAGTGGCCTGGGTAAGTCTCTCTCCCTTTTCTGTTTTCTTTTCTATTTCTGACATTTGTTTGATTTAATAAAAAGAATACTAAATCAATTTATCTTCTTCTGAAAATTAATGTAGGAACTTAATTGGATTATTCCAAAGCCCCACAGTAAAATCAGAATTATCGGACAATATTTCATATATAATAAAATATTTCCCCAACGCAAATAATTAATGGATTAATTCCAAATGGCCAAAATAAATATTTATGAGCTCCTAAAAATATTGGTTTGAATTTTACCTCTGCCCAATATTTTCAGAGAGAGACATGAACATTTTCTTGGACCCTTTTGGAGCAATTTTTATCTGGGTCATTTCCAGAAATGATTTCTGAGGGTTTTACAAATCCCCATTTCAGTTTTAAATGGAATTTAAACATGATGCACAACTGACTAGCTGGTCTAGGTCATACCAGAACTAGGGATGTGAGGATCTTCACGCTCCCAAGTAGCTTCTCTCTCGGAATGATGAGACCACTGAACCTTGAGAAACTTGATGTTATGACGTCAAGTGACACGCTCTGCTTGTTGAAGAATGCGAACAGGGTACTCTCGATATGTGAGGTTATCTTGGAGATCAAGCGTTTCATGGTCCACTCCGCGGATGGGATCCGAGAAGCAACGCCTGAGTTGAGAGACGTGGAAGACATCATGAACTCGAGAAAGATGTGGTGGTAGTTCCAACTGGTAGGCAACCTCTCCTCGTTTAGCGAGAATGCGAAAAGGACCAATGTAACGAGGAGCCAACTTGCCCTTGATACCGAATCGATGGGTACCCTTCAAAGGGGTAACCCGAAGGTAAGCTTTGTCGCCAATTTCATAAGCCACTTCCTTATGACTACGGTCATACTGGCTCTTTTGACGAGATTGGGCTGTTTTTAAATTCTCACGAATGATGCGAACTTGCTCTTCTGCCTCCTGGATCATATCCGGTCCAAAGAATTGTCTTTCACCGGTTTCTGACCAGTTCAAAGGTGTTCGACATCTTCGTCCATACAGAACCTCAAAAGGAGCTTTCTTGAGGCTGGATTGGTAGCTGTTGTTATAAGCAAACTCGGCGAAGGGAAGACATTTCTCCCAATCCATACCAAATGAGATAACGCCAGCTCTAAGCATGTCTTCAAGAATTTGGTTGATCCTTTCCACCTGACCACTTGACTGAGGATGGAAAGCGGTACTGAAAGAAAGATGGGTGCCCATGGCAGTTTGGAAACTTTACCAGAAATGAGAAGTGAAAAGACTACCACGGTCTGAATTGATCTCTAGTGGAACACCATGAAGTGACACTATTCGAGAAATATATAAGTCAGCGAGCTGACTAGCAGTGATATTCTCTCGAACAGGTAGGAAGTGAGCCACTTTGGAAAGACGGTCAATGACTACGAAGATAGCGTTATTTCCTTTCTTGGTCCTGGGAAAGCCGGTGATGAAGTCCATACCAACTTTATCCCATTTCCACTCAGGAATAGATAAAGGTTGAAGGGTGCCAGCAGGCCTTTGATGTTCTGCCTTAACGCGACGACAAACGTCACAGTTAGCAATAAACTGAGCAATTTCTCTCTTCATCCTAGTCCACCAGAACCTCTGGCGTAGGTCCTAATACATCTTAGTACTACCGGGATGAATCGTGAGAGGAGATTCATGCGCCTCCTTAAGGATTAATTGTCGAAGATGTTGATTCTTGGGAACCACCAAGCGACTCTCAAAGAAAACAACACCATGATCATCTATAGAGAAACTACCACCAACTCCTTTGTTAATGTTTCTCTTGATCCGGGAAATTCCCGTATCCTGCTTCTGAGCAGAGACGATTTGATCCACAAGAGTAGGTTTCTCCACCAAGGTAGAAAGGAATCCATGAGGAGCAATGTGAAGGTTAAGCCTACAGAATTCCTCGTGAAGAAGTGGTTGGCCCTGCTGCAACATGATATTGTTGCAATAGGACTTACGACTTAGTGCATCAGCCATGACATTCCCCTTGCCTGGGGTGTAGGTAATCCCTAAGTCGTAATCTGAGATCAACTCCAACCAACGTCTTTGCCTAAGGTTCAAATCTGGTTGGGTGAAGATATATTTGAGACTCTGGTGATCGGTGTAAATCTCGCAACGTTTACCAAGAAGGTAATGTCTCCATGTCTTAAGTGCATAGACTACGGCTGCAAGCTCTAGATCATGTGTAGGATAATTCTCCTCATGTGGATGCAACTGTCGAGATGCATAGGCAATCACATGGCGATCTTGCATAAGAATGCAACCTAGTCCCTGTCGTGAGGCATCACAATAGATAACAAAGTCCTTAGTGAAATCCGGTGGCACAAGTATGGGAGCAGAAGTCAAGCGTCTTTTCAGTTCCTGAAAGCTATGCTCACACTGTGGGGACCACTCAAACTTTTTATCTTTCTTGAGAAGTTCCGTGAGAGGTTTGGCCACTTTGGAGAAATTATCAATGAAGCGGCGACAATAACTGGCTAGGCCAAGGAAACTCCTAACTTGCTTAACCGTTTCAGGTGGAGTCCAATCAAGAACGGCCTGAACTCTTTCGGTATTAATAGCAATGCCCTTACCAGAGATTACGTGGCCGAGATAGGTCACTTCTGGCAACCAAAATTCGCACTTGGAGAACTTGGCATAAAGGCGGTGCTCTCTGAGTTTTTCTAGCACAAGTCTAAGATGTTCGGCATGATCTTCCTTGTTCTTCGAGTAAATAAGAATATCATCGAGGTAAACCACGACGAACTTATCTAAGTACTCCATGAAGATCGAGTTCATCAAGCGAGAGAAAGTAGCTGGAGCGTTGGTTAGACCAAAGGACATGACAGTGTACTCGTACTGACCATAACGAGTGACAAAAGCCGTCTTAGGAATGTCCCCATTTCTGATCTTGATTTGGTGGTAGCCTAACCTCAAATCCATCTTGGAAAAAACTGAGGATCCAGCGAGCTGATCGTACAGGTCGTTGATCCTGGGGAGCGGATACTTGTTCTTTATCGTGACCAAATTAACGGGACGATAATCTACAACCATCAGGTCCGTACCATCCTTCTTCTTGACGAAGAGAACGGGGCAAGCCCAGGGAGAAGAACTAGGACGGATGAAACCCTTTTGCAAGGATTCATCGAGTTGTTTCTTAAGCTCAGCTAGTTCTAAGGGTGCCATCTTGTAAGGTCTCCTAGAGATTGGAGCGGTTCCTGGGATAAGATCTATAACAAATTCTACATCTCTGTCAGGTGGAATACCTGGCAGTTCCTCTGGAAAAACATCCGGAAAGTCACGGACTACCGGGATATCTTCAAGGTCAGGAAGAGGGTTGGCATTAAGAGAATAGAGCTGACGCTTTGCAACCCTAGTGGAAACGGTGACTATCTTTCCAGATGGGTGTGTAAGCTGAACAGACCTAGTGTAACAATCAATCTTGGCATAATGGGCTTTCATCCAGTCCATACCCAAGATGATGTTAATATCCGTAGACTTGAGGGCTATAAGTGACGCAAGGAATACAAGTCTGTCAACAAGGATTTCATTACCATGGCTTACACTAGAAGTTTGCCATTTGGATCCAGGAGTTTGAATTACTAGTGGAGAGGGCATATCACAAAAGGATATGTTGTGCAAGCTGGCATAACTTTCGGAAATGAAGGAATGAGATGCTCTGGTATCAAACAGAACCGAAGCTGGATGACAGTTGACAAGGAGTGTACCAAGAACGACATCCAGATCATCATGAGTGTCTTTAGCTGAGACGTGATGCACACATCCACGTTCAGTGGGAGCTGACTTGACACTAATCATCTTGCGTGATGGCTTACCATGACCAACAGACTTCTCAGGCTGGGGTGGAGCATAGTTGGTTTGAGAGCAGTCACATGCATAGTGTCCTGGCTCTCCGCATGTGAAACAAGTCCCTGAAGTAGGACGTGGACCCGCTTTGACAAGAGGTCTACCAATAGGCCTGGATGGAGCATACTGCTGAACTGGGTGAGGTGCCACACAAGATGACCTTGGTGTATAACCGGGTGGAAGAGCGGAGTTCGGAACCCAAATCCGGCGCTTCTGGAAAGTAGAACCGGAAGAAGAACCCAAACCACGGGTGTGCTTACGAGACTCCTCGTAAGTGAGTTGAGCTGTCTCTGCATTAATGGCCTTGTTCACAAGAGCCTGGAAGGTATTGCAATGATGCAAGTGGAGATCACGACGCAACTTGGGGTTGAGACCCTTCCGGAATCTAGCCTGCTTCTTGGTGTCTGTGGACACTTCTTCTATAGCATAGCGGGCGAGGTTCTCAAATTCTCTACTGTAAGCATCAACAGCCATCTTACCCTGCGTGAAACTACAGAACTCTTCTCTCTTGCGGTCAATGAGGTCTTGAGGAATGTGATGCTCGCGAAAAGCCTCAGTGAAATCCTTCCAGGTAGGTATCTAGCCAGCTGGAAGCATAGCCTCATAGTTCTGCCACCAAAGACTAGCAGGACCTTCCAGGTGATATGCAGCGTAGGTGACCTTGTTACTTTCAGCTACATTCACCGAATGCAGCTTGTGTGTGATACTACGGAGCCAGTCATCTGCATCGAGTGGTTCAATGGAATTATGGAAGGTAGGTGGTTTCAGACCAATGAAATCATAGATGGTCGCTGACTCTTTGCACTGGGGTGCGGTGTTCTCCTCGATACATGATAACAAGCGGTTAGACTCATGCTTGTTCCTCTCCATCTCTAACATGAACTCTGTCAATGAAGACTGGTCAGGAGGATCCTCATCCCTACCATCTCCGTGGTTCCGGATACGAGCAACAGATCTTCGGTTAACCGGCAACATCCTGAAGAACCAACCAAGGAAACAAGGATGGATTCAGCATCATCATAAGGATGTAGAATATAGTACGAGGAAAAATACTATCTCTTGAACTCCTAGGACAATTCCGGCAGCACAACGGCAGCAAAATGCTCGAAATGAGACATTCTGCAAAAGACGGAGTAGCACCATACCCAACATCATCACTCAAGGTTCTGAGATATTGCTAAATAGGTTACACCGGAGGTACTCAAACTGGGATAAGACTCTGATCAACCAATCCTAAGGGACTACGGAGTAGTAACACGTGATCCTGATAGACGGAAGAGAAAACCTAGTTCCTTAACCCCGTAGGAAAGATAGGATGACTCAGATCAGAAGGCATGAGGCATAAGGAGTAAAAGAGCCTTACGTTCCCTTCCACAATCAATTCCCCTATATAGCTAAAGAATTTCTAGACTCAATTTCGACCAGGTTGGCTTGGAAATCCTACAGGCAGTCAGGCTCTGATACCAAAGCTGTCGGGACCCCGATTCTAAGTCACACCGATCTAGCATGTAACACCTCATATCACTTTGCGGCCTCACGCACGGTATTCCCACGGGTGTCGCCTCACCATGGCCCGGGACCGTTTGCGCCTTTTGGCTCACGTATATGATAGTGTCGCTAGCATCCATATGACAGAGAACCCGGGCCGACATGACTAATCGTGAACCCAAAGCGGCACTAACCCATGGGGACAGGCATACATGAATCAACCTCGAGCATGTCGGTCAGCAGCGTGTGAATCCGGACTGTAGCACTGGGCTAACAGGACTCCGGTAACCCGGGCTGTAGCAGGCTAGGCATGACTCCGGATGTCACCGCGTGGCATTTCCCCGAAGGGACAGACACAGGAACGAAGTGAAACACATGCCGGCCAGTCAAGTGTCCTGAACAGTAGTGCTGGGCTAGCAGGACTCCGGTGAAGCGGGCTGTAGCGGACTACTATGGCTCAAGGAAGCACTAGACTACATTTCCCCATAAGAGAGTCTGCCAAGGACAAACAACTAGATTGTCGGATCCCACACATAGCAATACACGTCACACGTACGCATAACATGAAAGTATGTGAGGTACAACATGGCATCACAACATAACGCAACTCATATAGATAAAGGCCCAGAAGAGCCACATAGCATAAATACAAACAGGGGTCACATGACCCATCATTCAGAGCATACAAGCAACGGAAGCATTACATGTCTGAGTAGAGACAACTACAAAAGAAAAGGGCTGAGAAGCCTGACTATCTACAAGACCCTCCCAAGGTACAAGATCGTAGCTGAGGTAACAAGCTACTCGTCGAAGTCCAAGCGGAACTACTAGTAAGACAGATGTCTCATCTGCAAAACATAAATAAAGCAAACGTGAGTACAAGGGTACTCAGCAAGACTTACGTCAGATCCTATCATACATGCATTTGTATCAAGAAGGTAATGTGGGGTTTAGTTGCAGCAAGCCAGCTTTGACTCAGTGGCTATCCTGTTCTACGACTATGAGAAACTCCTTTGAGATGAGGCAGCGCACACGAGTCCACTAATCACCACATCAATACACTACTATGGATTCATCCTCGTCTTCCTACGAGAAGGCCATCCATAGCACTCACACTTATCTTGAGCATTTTAGAGTATCCACTTTAAGTTGTCTATGTACCACGTAAGCATCCAAGAAGTCCATAATCGAGGACACGGCTATTCGAATAGATCATGATAACCCTGCAGGGGTGTACTTCATCACACACGCTCTCACCACTTATCACCATATACCCGTCATGTATCTCGGCAACCTTTAAGCGGAAGCCTGGCGAGGGTGTCGGCCACGACCTAACTAACCACGCAAGACTCTAGTCCAGGTTTATCACCTATTTGGGTTCCATCCGCAAGGAGATCCGGCCGGGGTGTCGCTCACGGCCCCAAACGATGTGAGCAGGGTTCCCAAGCTCACCATACGGGTGCCACTTGGTACACCGTGCCACCTGTGCCTAGTCTGTCCCGAGCCCACCCTGCCGGGTGCCACTCGGTAGAAAAATAGCACTACCTACAAACACCAGAAACTATTTGCAACTCCTGGACAGAGATCAAGGCGGTTAATAAGCCGAGAGAGCTTGGAGCGCCCGGAGCCCAATGTGTGGTAGAAGCTAGTCATTGGACAACTTACACAGAACTCAGTTCTTAAGGACGGTCCCAATGAGACAACCCACCATGTACTCCTACATGGCCTCTCACCGCTACCTTTGCCAAATCGTGTTCAGACGCTTAACTCTCATTACCAGAACATATCATAACATTCCAATTCATTCCCGATGAATCAGACCTGACACAACTCTAAGCAATAGCAGGCACGGCATGGCAAGAACACAACATGGCTCAATCAACTCCTACACATGCTAGTGGGTTTTAACTATTTACTGTGGCAATGACAGGTCATGCAGAGGAATGGGTTCAACTACCGTAGCATAAAGTAGCAGTTGAATCATTGTGGTCCTAATGCAATAATTGAGAGCAGGAGCGGGAGAGTAGGATTGTATCGGAATGAACAAGGGGGGTTGCTTGCCTGGTAGATCAATAGAGGGGGCACTGCTCCACAGATAGGTACTCTGGGTCGGTCTCCAGAGCAGGACCTATCGAGAAGGAACGGTGTCGACAATCAATACACAAGCATATGCAACAATATGATGCATGAACATGGCATGAAGATGTGATGTTGTTTGAGCTAATGCAACCAGCATTCATTTGGTTAAAGTCCATTTGAACTAAAGATTCAAATGCATCTTTCGCATAAGATCTTAAATATGCCATAAGTGTGTTTTCATATATACAACATGTATAGATGGTTTGTCATGCATGAAAATTTTACAGATGGATAGATTGAATTTTTCTGATAATTTTTCATATATAAATTATTTCAATCCGAGCTACGGTTGAATTTCTATGAATTTTTGAAGTTTGAATCATTTTTTTGGAATTTCCTAATTATTTTAAAACCAGAAAATGAATAATTGCGTCAGCATGACAATGACATGACGTCAGCAAGTCAACCGTGGCTGACCAGGTCAAACCTAACACGCGGGGTCCACCCGTCAGTGTCATGGTTAATTAACAGAGGTTAATTAATTTTTAAACTAATCCTAAACTGGAAATTAGCAGGGCCGGGCCCCACCTGTCAGTGGCTAAGCTAATTTAGCTAGGATTAGTTAATCCTAATCTAGATTAGTTAGTAGGGCGGCCCCACCTGTCATTGAGCCAGGGGAGGTCAAACCCCCTGGTCAACTGGGGCTAACGCGCCGATGTTTAGCCGCCGGCGGCAGCAGACGCGGCGGAGGGCGCGGGATTCGCCCTCCGGCGACCATTCGGGCGGCGGAGACCACGGGCGAGGAGCTGAGGCTCGCCCGCATCCAGGGCGGCATGCAGCAGCGGCGGGGATGGCCGGAGCTCGCCGGAGCGAAGCTCGGGGCGGCGGCCGGAGTTCGGTGGCGTGCGGGCGCAGGCTACGGCTCGGGAGCGCAGAACGGAGAGGGGGAAGCGGTGCAGAGGCTCACAGCGAATCCGTCGAAGTCTTCGGCGAGCTCGGGGGAGGTCGAACGCGAGCCGAACGGCGTGGGCGATCGCCGGTGGCCGGAAGTGAAGACGACGGTGATGGCGGCGCTCCAGGGCCTCCCGAGGTGCGTGTCTTGACGGAGAGGTAGCCGGCGATGTGGTGGAACTTTTGAGCACGGGGAGAGGGCGTGGGGGAGGCGGTGGCTACGGCAACGGTGGCCGGTGGCGACGGCAGCGCTTCAGGCGCGGGGAGAGGGAGGAATCCAGGGGAGGAGGGAGAGCGAGGGAGAGGGAGAGAGGTGCGGGGCGTCGTGGCAACGTGTGGGCGATCCAGGCGACGAGGAGGAGAAGCAGGAGGTGGCGGGGAATGTGGCCCCGGCCGGGCGCGTGGCCGCGCGCGCCGGCGCGTGCCCCTGTCCTCCTGGCGCGAGGAAGGGGACGACTGGCTCTGCCAGTCGTCCGGGCCGGCCTGTTGGGCCGCTGGGCTGCACAGTGCCCGGCTGCACAGGTAAGTGGCCTGGGTAAGTCTCTCTCCCTTTTCTGTTTTCTTTTCTATTTCTGACATTTGTTTGATTTAATAAAAAGAATACTAAATCAATTTATCTTCTTCTGAAAATTAATGTAGGAACTTAATTGGATTATTCCAAAGCCCCACAGTAAAATCAGAATTATTGGACAATATTTCATATATAATAAAATATTTCCCCAACGCAAATAATTACTGGATTAATTCCAAATGGCCAAAATAAATATTTATGAGCTCCTAAAAATATTGGTTTGAATTTTACCTCTGCCCAATATTTTCAGAGAGAGACATGAACATTTTCTTGGACCCTTTTGGAGCAATTTTTATCTGGGTCATTTCCAGAAATGATTTCTGAGGGTTTTACAAATCCCCATTTCAGTTTTAAATGGAATTTAAACATGATGCACAACTGACTAGCTGGTCTAGGTCATACCAGAACTAGGGATGTGACACCTTCGGCCTGCCGAGCGTGGTCGCTGCACATCAGCGCCTGTTGAGGAGCATTCTGGAGGCTCAGGAGGTCAGGCATCACACGGTCCTGGCGGAGGTGGCGATGGTCCCCGAAGACCTGCACATGCCACCGAAGCCTCCAGAGGCCCCTGGGCCTAGGAGCTCATGAGGATCGACGTCTTCACCGCGCATCGCTCACTTCCTCAGCATCACTTCATCTTCAACAACACCAGGTGACATCTTTCAGAGTTCTACTTTCAGCTAGGAGCGCCCACAGGGCTGCACCATTCCCAGGCCGTGTGGGTCCGTCCCCGCGGCATGTATCCATTTTGGTTATGCTCTTTACTTACCTTGCTGGGGGCGCCCCTCGGGCTGCATCATCCCCACGCCGCTCGGGCCCGACCCAGCGGCGGTTGCTTTTACCTGCCCTTGCTTGAAATTGGATTTCCTCCTATGTGCTTAACATACCTGACCTAATCACCTGCTCGATCGACGCCTATCTGAAGAGCCGCTCACTCTGGCACGGCGCGTGCGCACGGGTCCGTCCCTGCAGCATTGATAAACCTGAATGGTCGAGCTCTGGCCGCGGTAGCCCCGCACGGCGCCACCTCACTAGGCTCTCAGTGCCTTGACCACTCCCTCGGAGTGACCAAAGGTTGGCCGGCGACCGTAACAACAGGCCTTGTTTCTCCTCATGGTTGGTGTGCAGGACCTACTCCAGGAGCAACGTTGGGGGCATCGTGAGCTCTCTCTCCTCTTCGGCACGGACCGCTTGCACGTTAAAAGGGGGGGTTCCTGAGCATCGCGACTCATGGGCTCCTACTGGCTCTCCAGCCCTCACCCCATGGCCTTGACCCACGGCATCGCGACCTGTCATACCAGCGGCGGCTGAGCTCGCTCGAGGGCCGGGACCTGAGGACGTAGAGCGTTAAGGAAAGTGCGGGGGAGTGGGAAGAAGCTCGCGAGGGCCTAACCCAGCAGTACCTCGGCCACCTACTCTCGGCCCGGGTGCCTCTTCGAGGAACTACATCAGACGCACAAGATAAGTCATGCCCTCACAAGAGCTAGACCAACGCAGTGCTAAATTCCCGCCCAGTGCAACTCTGTCACGACGACGCTACCTTCCTTTCTCGCCCAGCAAGGATTGCTTGAGCGCTAAAGGGGACCTCCCGAGCATCGCGACTCGGGGGCTCTTACCGGACCTCGGGCCGCTCACCTCCTGGCCTTGACCATGGCATCGCGACCTGGCATACCAGCGACGGCTGAAGCCTGCCTGGGGACTGGGACCTGTCATCGTAGAGCGCCAAGTCCTCGTGAGGATAGAAAGGGGAGCTTAGCCGGGACAGAACGGACACCTCACGCCAATTCATATTAAGGATATAATATTTACAAAAAGCACGGTAGACGCCTTACATACCCCCGCGGGGTGTTGCTTTAATTCCTCGTAGGGAACAAAAGGTGCTAACCCTAAGGAACGCTACTTGCTAGCACCTCCCCAAGCGACGCCATCATCAACAGTGGGTTGCCCAGTGCCAGCGCCAATCCCATCCAGATCAGTGGCATCGGCGGCCCGATGCAGCTGCGCCACTCCGAGCGCGGCGCGAGCTCGGAGGCTCGTAGCTGTCGTTGCTCGTCTCCGGGGTCGCGAGGAGTTCGGGGGAGCCGCTGAAGCCCCCAATCCCTCCGCTACTGCCTGAGGAGCTGCAGGAGGACCAACGGGCAGGGCTGGTCCTCGCCAGTTCGTCACCACTGCCGCTTCCCTTAGGGTAGCATTCTAGCCGGCATGCTTCTGCATCAAAGACCTTGAAGAACATCAAGGAGGCGCCGTCGTATTCAAGATGGATCACCAAGGCGCCGTCCACGCGACAGACCCGGGAAATCTTACCCCAGCCCCGGGTCATGAAGACCTTGCCCGGAGCGACGACCGTGACCTCCGCTCCGGTTGCAGGGGTGCCACAGTCGGCGTGCTGCAGCCAGAGCTCCAGGGCCCCGCTCGGCGGCATCTCGAAGGTGAAGGAGGGAGGAAGGCGGATCCACGAAGTTGGAGGCATGGCGGCATGGAGCACAAGATCGCGAGAGGAGCGCTCCGCGTGGACTCCAGGGGGATGACGCGCACCACTGTGATTCGCCGGCGTCGGCGGCGACACTGTCGGTGTTGCTCGGCGCCCTCCACCCTGGGGCCTACGACGCGGGCGTACAAGGGTAGCAAAAACCCAGGAGGCGGCCGCTCGTACCATGGCCTCGACACCTCCTGCCAGGCGCCTTTGTCCCGGTGACAGAGGATTGGTCGCTTCTTCGGCGGGAGGGGGTCAGGACCCTCTCTGGGGGCCTTTCCCTTCTCCTCAGCTGAAAACCGGCGGATTGGTGCCATTGATGCAAGAGGAGGCAAGGATGAAGAAGACGAAGAGGAGGAGTAACGGAAGGGGGTGAACTGGCGGAGCTCACGCGGCCCCATACTTATAGCCGGGGAAGGCCAACCGCCAAGCACCATGACCTCATGTAATCATGACCCATATCTCTGCATGCAGGGACTCGTTAAGTCGTGCAGTTGCCGAGGCGTCGTGGGAAGCGCAGACGCCCACGTCCAATCAACCGCCACGCGGCGCCCAAGGCCGCAGGCTGTTAGGGCCCGTGGCGCTTCATGCTTGCCCCTTCGCTTCTCTGCTAAGCCAAGCCCGCGTGCGCCTTGGGCCCGGGGGCTAGTGTTGGCGTTCTGGGAACAGGGGTCCCCAGACTTGCCTGCCTGCGGCATGGCTCAGGTGGGGGCCCAGCGCGACCCATCTTCATCAGCCCAAGCTCAAGACCCTCGTGGGGCGGATGACAGGAAGCTTCCTCAAGAGCGGTCTCATCAGGCAGGCTCACGAGGAGGCGGAGAGATCAATGCAAGGGTACCTCGCGAGGATCCCATGACGCAAGCCATGACGATCAAGGCTAGGCGGGCGCCAGGCGGGCGCAGGCCTGCGTAGAGTCCTTGTTTCCCCTTCGGTGCAAAGGGGGCAAGCACATGCCAAGGTATCAGGCAAAGGTTAGCATTCCGGTGCAACAATACCAAGACCAGCAGAGCGGCAGGACGGAGGTCACCGTGGAGCCCAAGACGGCCTCATCACCAGTGCTTTTGGCAGCCGAAGACCACCTTTGGTCAGGATAACTTGTACTAGATGTTCCCCTTCAAAATGGCCAATTGTTGGTGCCCTTCCCGCTCAATTATTCGGGGAGAGGCCCAAGGCCTCTATAAATAGAGCTAGCCACCACAGAGTAGAGACATCTAGAAAACCTCAAGACATCGAGAAGACGGTGATAGATCTGGTAGAACCCTAGCAGAGAGAGAGAGAGAGAGGTGACGGAACTCACCCTAGCAGTTCATCGCGCCAGCTCAAGAACACCCCTCGCAAGGCTATTCTACCCTTGTACTATTCATCATCAGCCCCAGAGGCAATCCACCACACCACACACTGGAGTAGGGTATTACACCACAACGGTGGCCTGAACCAGTATAAACCCCGTGTCTCTTGTGTTGTTCATCATTTTCATCTTAGTTCGCACGAGAGGATCGGACGTAGATCGGTAGGGGAGAGATCTCCACATGCACCCTAGTGTTCGAACCTCAAGGGTCTGCCAGAACCCGAAATCCAACAACCAGGATTCCCAGTCCCATGCTTTATGCAAATCAAATCAAAATAATTGCAAACAAAACTCCCCGGGACTCTTGTTAGTTGGAGGCACTCGTTGTTTCGAGCAAGCCATGGATTGATGCTTGTTGGTGGAGGGGGAGTATAAACTTTACCATTCTGTTTGGGAACCGCCTATAATGTGTGTAGCATGGAAGATATCGCCATCTCTTGGTTGTTATGTTGACAATGAAAGTATATCGCTCAAAATTTTATTCATATCTATTTCAAAACCAAGCTCTGGCACCTCTACAAATCCCTGCTTCCCTTTGCGAAGGGCCTATCTATTTACTTTTATGTTGAGTCATCATCCTCTTATTAAAAAGCACCAGTTGGAGAGCACCGCTGTCATTTGCATTCATTACTGTTAGTTTATATTGAGTATGACTTGACTGGATCTCTTTTACCATGAATTACAATGTCTAGTCAGTCCTTGATCTTTAAAGGTGCTTTGCATTTATGTTTTGCAGTCTCAGAAAGGGCTAGCGAGATACCATCTTGTTATATCATATCATGATTGTTTTGAGGAAGTGTTGTCATCCGAGATTTATTATTATTGCTCGCTAGTTGATTATGTCATTGATATGAGTAAACATGAGACCTAAATGTTATTGTGAATACGGTTAGTTCATAATCTTTGCTGAAAACCTGAATGTTGGCTTTACATATTTACAACAACAAGAGCAAACAAAGTTTGTAAAATTTTTTCTGTATCACTTTCAGTTTATCAACTGAATTGCATGAGGACAAGCAAAGGTTTAAGCTTGGGGGAGTTGATACGTCTCCGTCGTATCTACTTTTCCAAACACTTTTGCCCTTGTTTTGGACTCTAACTTGCATGATTTGAATGGAACTAACATGGACTGACGCTGTTTTCAGCAGAATTGCCATGGTGTTATTTTTGTGCAGAAATAAAAGTTCTCGGAATGACCTGAAAATCAACAGAGCATTATTTTGGAATATATAATGAATATTGGAAGGAAGATCCACGTCAGGGGATGCCACACCTATCCACGAGGGTGGGGGCGCGCTTGCCCCCTGGGCGCGCCCCCTACCTTGTGGGCCCCTAACGCTCCACCGGCCTCAACCTGGACTCCATATATTCATTTTTGGGGAGAAAAAACCAGAGAAGAAGGATTCATTGCGTTTTACGATACGGAGCCGCTGCCAAGCCCTAAACTCTCTCGGGAGGGCTGATCTGGAGTCCATTCGGGGCTCTGGAGAGGGGAATCTATCGCCATCGTCATCATCAACCATCCTCCATCACCAATTTCATGATGCTCATCGCCGTGTGTGAGTAATTCCATCGTAGGCTTGCTAGACGGTGATGGGTTGGATGATATTTATCATGTAATCGAGTTAGTTTTGTTAGGGTTTGATCCCTAGTATCCACTATGTTCTGAGATTGATGTTGCTATGACTTTGCTATCTTAATGCTTGTCACTAGGGCCCGAGTGCCATGATTTCAGATCTGAACCTATTATGTTTTCATCAATATATGAGAGTTCTTGATCCTATCTTGCAAGTCTATAGTCACCTATTATGTGTTATGACCCGTTAACCCCGAAGTGACAATAATCGGGATACTTACCGGTGATGACCGTAGTTTGAGGAGTTCATGTATTCACTATGTGTTAATGCTTTGTTCTGGTACTCTATTAAAAGGAGGCCTTAATACCCCTTAGTTTCCAATAGGACCCCGCTGCCACGGGAGGGTAGGACAAAAGATGTCATGCAAGTTCTTTTCCATAAGCACGTATGACTATATTCGGAATACATGCCTACATTGTATTGATGAACTGGAGCTAGTTCTGTGTCACCCTAGGTTATGACTGTTGCATGATGAACCGCATCCGGCATAATTCTCCATCACCGATCCATTGCCTACGAGCTTTCCATATATTGTTCTTCGCTTTTTTACTTTTCCGTTGCCATTGTTATCATCACTACGAAATACCAAAAACATTACTTTTGCTACCGTTACCACTACTATCATATTAATTTGCTACTAAACACTTTGCTGCAGATATTAAGTTTCCAGGTGTGGTTGAGTTGACAACTCAGCTGCTAATACTTGAGAATATTCTTTGGCTCCCCATGTGTCAAATCAATAAATTTGGGTTGAATACTCTACCCTCGAAAACTGTTGCGATCCCCTATACTTGTGGGTTATCAGACAACTAGTACAAGCTATCCTGACAAAAGATGGTCTTCGTCTGCCAAAGGCTCTGGTGATGATGCCGTCTTGGGCTCCACGGTGACCTCCGTCCTGCTGGTCTTGGTCTCGTTGCACCGATCTAGAAACCTTTGCCTGCTGCCTCGGGACTCCTCGCCCGTGCTTGCCTCCTTAGCACCAAAGAGGAAATGAGGACACTACACGCGCTGGCGCCCGCCTGGCCTTGGTCGTCATGGCTTGCGTCACAGGAACCTCGTTAGGTGCCCCTTGCCTTGATCTCTCCACCCCTCACGAGCCAGCCTGGTGAGGCCGCCCCCGAGGAGGTCTTGCGTCATCCGCCTCGCGAGGCTTGGCCCCTCGCGAGGGTCTTGAGTGTTTGCTGGTGAAGATGGGCCGTACAGGGCCGCCGGTGGAGCCACGTCGTGGGCCGCAGGCAGGAAAGTCTTGGGACCCCCGTTCCCAGGACGCCGACAGTAGCCCCCGGGCCCAAGGCGCGCTCGGACTTGGCTTCAAGGTGAAGCCAAGGGGCAAGTGCGGAGCGCCACGGGCCCCAACAGCCTGCGACCTCGGTTGATGCATGGCGATTTATTGGACGTGGGCGTCTCTGCTTCCCCACGTTGCCTCAGCAACCGCCCAACTGACAAAAGACTGGCACGGGCTGTATTTTCCTTCATTACCTTCGTTTTGCTCCATATCCCCTTTCTCGCCCTTCGCTTCCAGAGACTCCAGATCCACCCAGGTCCTCCTTCGAGCTTGCTGTCGATGGCGCCCAAGAAAGCCCGGGCTACTCCTTCGCCATCCTGGTACGAGCCCATGCTTGACGCGCTGAGCGTGTCGGAGAAGAACCTTGCTGCCGTGCGCTTGATGACGGCGGAGGGTGACGAGAAGAGGAAGACTGCGCTCTGGGTCGGTTCCGCCGAGCCTGAGGCCCCTGGAAGCACCTTCTACCCCTTCTTCATGAGTAGCATCGTCGTCGGGTTGGTTCCCCCCTTCTCCGACTTCTTCTACTCCGTCCTCAGCCATTATAAGATCCACGCCCTCCATCTTCGTCCCAACTCCGTCCTTCTCCTATCGATCTTCGCCTTCTACTGCGAGGCATACGTTGGAGTGATGCCGTCCGTGGCACTGCTATGCCACTTCTTATTTCTTTGGCTTAAGGAGGGCCCTTGCCCAGGGTGCGTTGGCTTCGTCGCGACCAACAAGACCAATGCCATCTCAATGGCTGAGGGCTTCAGGAGCAAGTGGGTCCTGATGGACGCCAAGCACGTCCACCCCCGGTTGGTGCTGCCGACGGAGATGCCTGTGTCCCACGAGGGATGGCTTCGCGCGAAGCTCACCGACCCGCGGGCGACGTAGGTGCTGGAGAGGATGACTGCCGACTTGAAGCCCGGCGACTCGAGAACGACGAAGCTGACGGGGGCCATGCTTGCCAAAGAATTCATGGCGTAGTGCGTGGCTCCCCTCCAAGCGCACTTGCGCCCACTGTGGAAGCTTGGAGACGACCTCCGTCTGCGCCCGGAGCCCCTTTCCGATGAGGAATTGTGCTCGACTCTTCGTTCCTTGGTCGGGGATGACCAAGGGTACCCGCCTGATGGCCTTGTTCCCTTGTACCGCCGCCCGGATGGTGCAAAGGTTGTCACCGCTCTCCTTGTCTTTTACGAGCGTGGGCTCGTGCCGCCTGCGCCCACAAAAATACTGGTGACGACAACTCCGGTGGCTGTGTCTTCCGGCGAGTCTCGCGAGGAGGGAGAGGAGGAAGAAGAGGGAGAGGAGGAGCACGACTCGGAGGCGACCCATGAAGGGGCAGGGGAGACCTCCCGTCGGTTTCAAAACCGGCGGATCTTGGGTAGGGGGTCCCGAACTGTGCGTCTAAGGCGGATGGTAACAGGAGGCAGGGGACACGATGTTTACCCAGGTCCTGGCCCTCTTGATGGAGGTAATACCCTACATCCTGCTTGATTGTTCTTGATGATATGAGTATTACAAGAGTTGATCTACCACGAGATCGTAGAGGCTAGACCCTAGAAGCTAGCCTATGGTATGATTGTCTATTGTCCTATGGACTAAACCCTCTGGTTTATATAGACACCGGAGGGGGCTAGGGTTACACAGAGTCAGTTACAAGGGAGGAGATCCACATATCCGTATTGCCAAGCTTGCCTTCCACGCCAAGGAAAGTCCCATTCAGACACAGGACGAAGTCTTCTATCTTGTATCTTCATAGTCCAACAGTCCAGCCAAAGGATATAGTCTGGCTGTCCGGAGACCCCCTAATCCAGGACTCCCTCAATAGCCCCTGAACCAGGCTTCAATGACGATGAGTCCGGTGAGCAGATTTGTCTTCGGCATTGCAAGGCGGGTTCCTCCTCCGAATACTCCATAGAAGATTGTGAACACAAGGATAGTGTCCGGCTCTGCAAAACAAGTTCCACATACCATCGTAGAGAGAATAATATTTCCACAAATCTAATCTGCTGACACATTTTGACAACATGACATCATGTCGTGGCCCGGTCATTATTCGAACCGTTTTTCTCAACCAGCACCGCACATATTGCGAGGCAGTTTTCTTGACACGTCTTGTCAAAGCAGAGATCGTGTCCCCCTTATTACGGGATTCTCATCAATACGGACGTGGGTAACCCAACCGCGCCATCAATTACGGTGCTTGGGGAATAAGCGATTTTACTAGGCAAGTGGGGAGGCGCATCGCCTCTTCCGTCCTTATAAAGGGACAAGGATTCACCCTTTTTACCCACGCCTTCTTCCTCCTTGCTTACCCATTCTCGCACACCCGAGCTCCAGCGCCCAAGTTCGCGTCTTTCTTCTCAAACCACTCCAGCATGTCCGGAGCGGGAGGCAAGTGGATGGTCTCCTCCGTCACGGAGGAGAACATCACAAAGTTACGGGAAGCCGGATATTTGACCATGGATATCGCGCACCGGCTGCCAGATGCAGGGCAGATCATCCCTACGCCCGAACCCCATGAGAGGGTAGTTTTTCTTACCCACTTCGTCTGTGGACTGGGATTTCCCCTCCACCCGTTTGTCCACAGGCTCATGTTCTACTACAAGCCGGATTTTCATGATCTGGCCCCCAATTTCATCCTCAACATCTCGGCGTTTATCGTCGTGTGCGAGGCCTTCCTCCGCATCAGGCCCCATTTCGGCCTGTGGCTGAAGACCTTCAATGTTAAACCGAAGGTGGTGGTCGGCCAGAAAGCAGAGTGCGGGGGCACCATGGTGGGCAAAATGCCTAACGTCACCTGGCTCGAAGGCTCCTATGTGGAGACCATAAAGGGGTGGCAATCGGGGTGGTTCTACATCACCGAGCCGTGCGGCACCAACTGGGTGTCGGCCCCCAAATTTCGATCCGGAATCCCCACGCGGCTCACTTCCTGGAAAGAGAAGGGGCCTGTCCTGGGGTTCCCCAGTAGAGCTGACCGGACTCCAGACCTGCATCAGGAACATGATGAGCAAGAAAATCAAGCTCTTCAACATGGTCCAGGTCATGCTCTTCCACCTGATTCTCCCGTGTCAACGACGGGCATTCAATTTGTGGGAGTTTGACCTGGCCAAGCACCAGATGCTGCGAGAGCTCTACGACACGACGCACAAGGACGTCTAGAGGGTGCTGTTCAAGGGCACCGAGGTACCTCCTTCCCTCACCGAGGACCGCGGACTCAGCACAAAGCGCCATGCCAATCCGTTAAGTTTTTATATCTCATAGGGTATTTATTTGCCCCAGTTAAATCATGCGCAGGATCTAAGCTTCCATGCCATTAATAGGACTAGATAAAGACCACGGAGCAGCTCGATTGCCCAGCCCCCTGCCTGAAGATCCTGCAGATGCTCTCCTAACGGAGATGCTGGCTCCGGCACCTTACGAGGTGCTGGTGAAGAAGACCAAGAAGAAGGCCATGGGGACCCGAAAGGGTCTCCGGTGCAAGGTTGCATCAGACTCATCGTCCGATGACTCCGACGTGCACTCCTCCCACGAAAATGAGGAGGAGGAGGAAAGTTCTCCCTCCCAGCCGGGGGAGACAAGAAAAGGAAGGCCGACCCAACCGGGGAGGCCGAAGGGTCCAAGAAGGGAAGGACCCTCCTTCCGGACTGCTCCACGACGGCCGCCTACAGCGGCGACGAGTGGTTACCCAGGGAGAAGCCCCTGGCGAAGTCGTAAGTATCCGGACACCATAGTAATTCATGGTATGTTTTATTGCACTGTTTCTCATTACGCCGCATATGATTATGCAGTCCGTCCCGAGCCCAACTCGACATATATTCATCGGACGATTCATTGGACTCGTCGGATATGAATAGCGATTCACTTCCGACCGCCTCCACCCCTCGCCCTACGAACAACGTCGAGGTGTTGTCCCGAAAGGCACCGAGCCGAGGGGAGGTAGTCCTGGGGGCGCCTCAAGGCGACCTTCCGGACCCTAGGCGCAAAGGGAGCAAGACTCCCACGGGCTCCAAGTTCGGCCCCCAGCCGAATACTGCCCCGGAACCTTCGGTGGTTCCAGACTCCGGTAGGCGATCTCCCGTTAAGGGGGGCAAGCCGCCCGTGCCGGTGTCCTTTGTCCATCCAGAGGCACCGGACAACTTACTGGAAGCGCTTCGCGGCGCTTCCATCGACGAAGAGCTCCGCACTATCATGAGTGCGGTGATCGAGAAAGTTCAGTCCGCCAAAAACGGACTGACCGAAGCTTGTGCCAGCATCCTAACAGGCTTTGAGGTAAGCAATCAAAATATAAGAAAATATTAGCGCATAGACAGTAGCCCCTGATGCTCTGTTCGGCGTTCGCGAAGAAAGCCGAATAGAGGATCAAATGATGACTCAGGAGCCTAATCAGAATATGTCTATGTGCATGTGCAGGCTTCACTGCTGGCCGCTACCGCACGTACTGCGGAGATCTCTGCACTAAAGCAGGATCTGGAGCGGTCCGAGGACGAGCTCGGCCTTACCAAGAGGCAGCTCGAGGAGAGCAAAGGTAAGCAATAACTTGTTTACGCTTTAAAAAGAAGTTCGGTTGTAAAGTAATAGGATCATCATGAATTTGCCAGGGGCCACGACCGAGGTGGTGACCCTGAAGAAGGCACTGTCCGAGGCTAAAGACAAAGCGGCCAAGGAGCGCCTTGAGCAGGAAAAGCAAGAAGCCCGGGTAGGCGAGGTGCAGCAAGAGCTCGAGGCTCTCGCCAAAAAACACGAGTCCTTGGAGCTTGACTCTAAGACGCGAGAGTACGAGCTTGTGAAGGCGCTCGAAAGCACATGGAGCGCCAAGGCTGAAGCCCACAAGGCCCTTCAAGAGATGGATGCGGTGAAGAAGATAGCAGCGGGTAAGGCATTCATTATGCAAAGCAAGCATGTGAAGGAAACTTTCCTTTTACTTACCCGAGTTCGGAGCTCTCCAGGAGCGTTCGTAGATCTTCCCCACAGTGTACTGGATGCCATGGAGTTTTAGGGAGCTGAGGAGGGGAGCTCGACGGAAAAGTTGTTCTGGTCTCATTATACTAGGACCGAGCACCCAATTCCCTTGAGCGACCAGCTGAAGCAATTGGTCGAGCTTCACAAGGCGGCTGAACAGGCCATGAAGGGTCTTATAGTCCTAATATGGCCTGGCGAGCCCTTGCCCGACAGCTACTTCAGTCTGGTGAGGCGACTTGTGGATGCCTGCCCATGGCTTGAAGTCATAAAGCGGTCCGTCCGCATCGAGGGTGCGCGTAGGGCTTTTGCCCGGGCGAAGGTGCACTGGGCGAAGCTGGACGTTGTGAAGCTGGTGAAGGAGGGGCCACCGGAGGGCAAGGAGCATCGCTTCCCTGAAATGTATTATGAGAGTGTCCTGAAGGGTTCCCGCCTTGTGGCGGATGAATGTGCTAGAGATGTAATTTTTGAATGAACATGCTCATGTGATCCTGTAATGTGAAACGAGTTCATTTGCGCTATGCAATTCTTTTTAATTTAAAATATCACCTTCTGTGCGGCCGTTTATAAAATCTGAGAGTTGGCCAGTCGTCGACTTCTACCCCCATGTAACTAGTACTGGGGTGTTCGGGATAAACCTGAGCACTCTTTATCCCAATTTTGGGTCCTTCGAGGGAGGTGTTCCGCACAACGAACTAGGCAATCGGACTATAAGGCTTTATCACTCTCACTTAGCCATAGAAGTCTACAATTTTAAATTTTGGCGAAGCCCCTAGTATTTGGAAGGCCGAATTAGGGGCACTATACACGCCTAAGTCGGGCAAGGCCGACTCCTCGCCCGAAGCAGAAAAAGTCTTTAAGGACTTGAGACCTCTCGAACAACGACCAACTCTCGCCTTATCATGACAGTCAGTTTTCGGCTTTCTCTACTGAGGTGCTCGTACGGAAGAACCGGGACACAATCGCAGTAGTTCTCCCAGCGCTTCCTTAGCCGATATAGCAGAACGTAAGGTACCAAAGCATGGGAGCCGGGCAAACCCAACTATTGACCCAAGACATGATTCGAAGCTGATGCATATAATGCTATAAGTTCAGGGTGCCGAACTTTCGAAAGTGTTCGGGCTTCTCACACTGTATTATGGGGTAAACGAAAGTCCCTGATGTACTGACCGTACCAGAATGTACGGGTGCAAGTTGTCATAAATGAACATATAAGAAAAAAGGGATGAATAATGCAATAATAGACTAATGCTATGCATTGTTATTTAAATAATACGTCGAAGCGTACTGATACAAGTAGTGCGATAAGCAAAAATCGGACCATTTGACATGTCCTATCCAAGGGCCAGCTGCGTACGGATAGTAAAAAGCGGGTATAACGATTATTATTAGAGACCACCTGGGGGTTCCCATGTATATCTTAGCTTCTTGCCTCCTTGGTTGTTCCTTCCTGTAATGTGTCCGGCAATCGTACTGCCGGAAAGGGCTTCCAGAGAGTAAGGTCCTGAAAGGGAAAAAATGATAAAGGTATGCAGCCCCTAGGGCTGTTAAGCCGCATTGCGGGATGTGCCCTGATCGTGCCCCCGCCTATGCCCATGGTATTTTCAGTGCGTAATTATGTACGCGTGGCACGGAATTCGTCGCTTGAATGGGACTGGGACGGGGGCCGAATTGCTAGGCGAGCTCTGAACATGTAGGCGATCCTGTTGCAGGTTACTCCGGACTCGCTTGACGGTGTCCGGGGGCTGTGCCGCTGAATTGGCGGTTTGCCTTAAAAGGCTGCTTTGTGCTTCTGCTGTGAGGGCCGCAGTGTGCTCTTCCGTGTGGAGCGAGCGTTCTGTATTTCCATTGACTATTATGACCCCCCTAGGTCCTGGCATCTTGAGCTTGAGGTATGAGTAATGCAGCACCGCATTGAATTTTGCAAATGCGGTTCGCTCGAGCAGTGCGTGATAGCCACTGCGGAACGGGACGATATCGAAGATTAACTCCTCACTTCGGAAGTTGTCCGGAGATCTGAAGACCACTTCCAGTGTGATTGAGCCCGTGCAATGGGCCTCTACACCTGGGATGACGCCCTTAAAGGTGGTTTTCGTGGGTTTGATCCTCGAGGGATCTATACCCATTTTGTGCACTGTATCCTGATAGAGCAGGTTCAGGCTGCTGCCGCCGTCCATAAGGACTCGAGTGAGGTGAAATCCATTGATGATGGGGTCTAGGACCAATGCGGCGGATCCGCCATGACGGATACTAGTGGGGTGGTCCCTGCGATCAAAGGTGATCGGACAAGCGGACCATGGGATGAACTTTGGGGCGACGGGTTCCATCGCATAGACGTCCCTTAGTGCACGCTTCCGTTCCCTCTTGGGAATGTGGGTTGGGTATATCATATTCACCGTCTTTACTTGTGGGGGGGAACCTCTTCTGTTCTCCCGTGTTCGGTGGCCGGGGCTCCTCCTTATCATCACTATGCAGCCCCTTGTCCTTGTTTTTGGCATTTAACTTGCCGGCCTGATTGAACACCCATCATTCTCTGTTGGTGTGATTGGCTGGCTTATCAGGGGTGCCGTGGATTTGACACGAGCGATCCAGTATGCGATCCAAACTGGACGGGCCCGGAGTACTTCTTTTGAATGGCTTTTTCTGCTGACCGGATCTAGAGCCTCTGAATCCGGCATTGACTGCTGTATCATGGGTGTTATCGCCATTGTTGCGGCACTTTTATCTGTTACGATGTGGTCTGCCATTGGTATCTTTGATATCTGGATTGCCCGAATTCCTTGATGTGTCGTTGCTGCGAGCCAGCCAGCTATCCTCGCCCGCGCAAAAGCGGGTCATGAGTGTCGTGAGGGCTGCCGTAGACTTCGGCTTCTCCCGGCCGAGGTGCCGGGCAAGCCACTCGTCACGGATGTTATGCTTGAATGCCGCTAAGGCCTCTGCATCCGGACAGTCGACAATTTGGTTTTTCTTAGTTAGGAACCGTGTCCAGAATTGCCTGGCCGATTCCCCTGGCTGCTGAGTTATATGGCTCAAGTCATCAACATCCTATGGTCGCACATAAGTGCCCTGGAAGTTGTCAATGAATGCATCTTCCAAATCCTCCCAACTGCCGATGGAGTCTGCTGGCAAGCTATTCAGCCAATGCCGAGCTGGTCCTTTGAGTTTTAGTGGGAGGTACTTGATGGCATGTAGATCATCACCACGAGCCATGTGGATGTGAAGGAGGAAATCCTCAATCCATACAGCGAGATCTGTTGTACCATCATACGATTTGATATTTACGGGTTTAAAACCCTCCGGGAATTCGTGATCCATAACTTCATCAGTGAAGCATAGGGGGTGTGCGGCGCCTCTGTGCCGGGCTATATCACGACACCGTTCATATGAGTCTTGTCTGCTGTATTCGGCCCGCCCGGATTTACTTTTAGTGTATCCGGCGCGACGGTCATCGTCCCGCGTTGGCGCGCGCCCCCGTGACCCGTATATTGACCTTGCATGTTTTGCCCTACTGTCCAATATGTCTTGCAGGTCCCGTGTGTTGCCCCAGGCCTTGGTATTTTTGATTGAGTGGCGGCGGGGTGCAGGCTGAAACGTCTCTCTGGCTCGGCCACGCGGTGGCCGGTCAGCCGCATCGTACACTGGTGATGGAGGTTTCAATGCTTCCTCCTCAAGATGAGGTAGCAACCTGCGCTTTGGGTAACTCTTGGAGGGGCGCTCGAGTTCGTATTCCTTAGCCACAAGGACTTCGGTCCATTGGTCTGCTAGCAAGTCTTAATCAGCTTGTAGCTATTGTTGCTTTTTCTTCAGGCTATTTGCTGTGGCCATAAGCCGGCGCTTGAAGCGCTCCTGTTCGACGGGATCCTCAGGCACGATAAATTCTTTGTCGCCGAGGCTCACCTCATCTTCGGAGAGAGGCATGTAATTGTCCTCCTCCGATTCTCCATCTGCTGCCTGCTCTGGAGGGCTAACTTGTTCACCCTCCCGCTCTACATCGTGCTTGAGGGGATTGTGGTTGTCTTTGGCACTATCCGGAGTGTTATTGCCTCTTGTGCCGGTATCACTACTTTTGCTGTGGCGGGACTTAGAGCGGCTCCGCTGACGTCGGCGCTTGGGTTGCTTCTTGGAGGGGTCATCCTCCGCTGTCTCGTCGCCATTGCCTTCTTTGGGGGGTGTCCACCATGTATATATCATATGATGAGGTGGTGGTCCCGCGCCCTGTGGGTGGTGGTTCCTGTTCGTCTCTTGCATCGTCGTCCATACCGTCGATGTCTTCGGAGTCAAAGTCGAGCATGTCGGTTAAATCATCGACAGTGGCTACTAAGTGGGTGGTGGGTGGGCAGCGAATTTCTTCGTCGTCCGCATCCCATTCTAGCCGGACATAGTTCGGCTAAGGTTCTCCTGACAAGGAGAGAGACCTTAATGAATTTAGAAAATCGCCGAAAGGCGAGTGCTGAAAGATATCCGTGGAGGTGAACTCCATGATCGGTGCCCAGTCAGATTCGATAGGCACGGATGCAGGCGGCTCGGAGTCTGTGGCCAGAGATCAATCCAGTGGTTCGGCAACACAGCTCTCGTAAGGGTGAAGTCAGTATCCGGCTCCATCGCCACTGAGAGTGCGGCCTCCATGGCGGGGTCTATCCCTCCATCCTTGGATGGTGCAATTTACTCCGGATTGAAGGCCGGAGTAGTTGTAGGTGTGATCTCCTGAACACTGTTTGACGGCAGAGCTAAATCATGCTCGTCGTGGTCATTCGGCGCACCCGACATGGGCTCGAATCCGTCGAAGATCAAGTCTCCGCGGATGTCGGCAGTGTAGTTTAAGTTTCCGAACCTGACCTGATGGCTAGGGGCGTAGCTCTCGATCTGCTCCAGATGGCCAAGCGAATTGGCCCGCAGTGCGAAGCCGCCGAATACGAAGATCTGTCCGGGGAGGAAAACCTCACCCTGGACCGCATCGTTACTGATGATCGAAGGGGCCATCGAGCCTTATGGTGATGGCACAGTGGAACTCTCAATGAAAGCACCAATGTCGGTGTCAAAACTGGCGGATCTCAGGTAGGGGGTCCCGAACTGTGCGTCTAAGGGGGATGGTAACAGGAGGCAAGGGACACGATGTTTACCCAGGTTCGGGCCCTCTTGATGGAGGTAATACCCTATGTCCTGCTTGATTGTTCTTGATGATATGAGTATTAAAAGAGTTGATCTACCACGAGATCGTAGAGGCTAAACCCTAGAAGCTAGCCTATGGTATGATTGTCTGTTGTCCCACGGACTAAACCCTCCTGCTTATATAGACACTGGAGGGGGCTAGGGTTACACAGAGTCGGTTACAAGGGAGGAGATCCACATATCCGTATTGCCAAGCTTGCCTTCCACGCCAAGGGAAGTCCCATCCGGACACGGGACGAAGTCTTCAATCTTGTATCTTCATAGTCCAACAGTCCGGCCAAAGGATATAGTCCGGCTGTCCGGAGACCCCCTAATCTAGGACTCCCTCACCTCCCCCTTGCGCAAGGCCGACATCCTCCACACCCTGTGTGATGATGATGACGAGGCTGATGCCCCCCTGGAAAGGGAGGAGCTGCGTACTGCAAGGGCTCCTCGAGGTCCAAGGTCAGTCCTCGGAGGAAGTCACCGGTCGGGATTCCGACCAGAGGAAGGTCGGTGCTGATCTCCCGAGACGACGATGCCCCTGTTCTGTCGCTGCCTGAAGCTGCTTCCAACTTGCCTGCTGCCCCCTCTTCTGCGCCTAGAGCCCTTGCGCCCGTGCCTCAGGCTGGGAGGCTCTCAGGCTTCAAGCTCAGGAAGCAGAGGGACTATGCCATGGTGGACCAGTAAGTATCCTTGCCTTGCCGTGTTCCTGCTTCTGTTGCTAATTCTTGACGCCTTCCGTTGCTTGACTAGGCCGACGCCCACGGCAAAGAGGAGGAGGGAGGACATGGCGGTACTGCTCGGGACCAAATTACATGTAGCGGCCGCACCCTCCTCCGCAGGGAAGGACGGTGGCAGTGCTCGTGCTTCCCTGGCCTGATTGTCGTCACAAAACTTGGGGAGCGTCCTCTGGAGGAGGCAGCCCCCATGGCCCCGCTAGCACCGAAGGCGCCGGCGTCCGGTTCGGCTGCTGAGGTCCCCAAAGCTCAGGAGCCCTCAGCCTCCCAGGCCATCATGACGATGTTGCCTCTTCCTTCCTCTGTCGCTCTGCTGACCCCAGATTCTTCCTCCTCCCCCGACATCCTGGAGCGTGCTCTTTCTGCACTGACCTTGCTGCGGGAGGATCTTCAAGGCACCGACCGTTGCCTGGTGGCCGGGTGCCTGGAGATGATCTCTGGATGGCTCCACTCCGACGTGGTCGTCTGGGCGGCGCTAAGTCGGGCTGCGGTGGACTCCGAGAAGGACAAGCAGTCCATCGCCCAAGCTATGGCTGCCCGCGAGGTGGCACTAAAGGATGCCGGAGCCGCCCAAGATCGCTGCCAGCTGCTGGAGGCCGAACTGAAGACCGTGCGCAGTGAGCGTGCGGACGAACCCCGGGGCCGCAAGGCGGAGGAGGAGAAGATGAAGGCCCGGGAGGACACTTTCAGGGGTCGCGAAGCCGAGCTTGAGCAGTTGGCGGAGCGCAGACCGCGGAGCGCAACCGGCTGGAGAAGATGGAGCAGAAGGTGGAGGCAGAGAAGGCCGAGCTGGAAGCCAAGGCACACGTCCTGGACGAAGACCGCATGGCCTTCAAGTCCCTCGAGGAGAGGTCTCGCGCGGCGCTGCGGTCAGTCTACGAGAAGGGCTTGGAGGAGCCGCTGGCTACCGACGACGAGGGCCCCACCCAACTGCTTCCTTATCTGGTTGAGGCGCTTGAGGAAGTCGTGAGCGGTATCGGCCCCTTGGCAGAGGCAGAAGCTTGCGTCCTTTCCTCAGCCGCGTTGACGCGCATCCTCAACCACCTCCATCTTCGCGATCCTGCCACCCACCTCGACGAGCTGCTAGAGCCTGTGGACACCGAGCACTGCGCAACTGCTGCCATAGCCGTGAAGGGTCAGGTGGAGGCCCTGCTGAAGAGGTTCCGCGCCTTTGATCCCGCACCCTCAACTGGCGGTGCTGTTGATCCTGTAACCCCGGCGGGTGGTGCAGGTGCGGGCAACACCGCTATGGGAGAAGCGTCCCTTGCGGGTGACGGCGGCGTCCGGGGATGACGAGATGACCCGCTAGCGGCTCTTTTCCCGCTTAGCTCCTGCGATATGCACCATGCCTCGTGGAGGCGTCTAAATTTGCGTTTGGTATCAGAAGAACAATATGTCTTGTAATATTTGCTTGAGATTTTGTGATTTCCTTCCTATTTGCTTTATGTTCTACGTCGGCAGAGCCCGACCCCGCGCATTCCTCAGCCGCCATTGGACCGTCCGGATCACCAGGACAGACCAAGGAGTGAGGGGCTACATGGCCAGTTAGGCTCCTGAGTTGCGATGCTCAGGAGTCCCCCTTGATGCGCAAACAACTTATAGAAAGGAGATGCGGGAGTAGGCCTAGCGTTCTACATCGGCAGGGCCCGACCCCACGCATACCTCAGCCGCCATTGGACCGTCCGGATCACCAGGACGGACCAAGGAGTGAGGGGCTACGTGGCCAGTTAGGCTCCTGAGTCGCGATGCTCAGGAGCCCCCCTTGACGTTCAAATGACCTTCATACCTTGGCTCTGCTTGGGAGGGCGTGCGACGACCAGGTCCGGGGGACCTGGCAGGGTGGCGTACGCTCGGGCGTGACCTGAGCGCAGCCCCCGTGCCCAGCCCCCTCGCGCGACTCTCCTGAGGGGAGGTGTTGCGATGAGGCCAGACACTGAGCTCGGAGGCTCCCTGAGGTTGATACAGCCATGAGGCCACCCTCAGTTGTTTATCACCAGCGCAGAGCATAGCGCTTCCGCACTTGCACAGCATAGCCACTCCTCGACAGTGTCGACTGCCAGCGCGGAGCATGGTGCTTCCACTGGTGCGTGGGTGAGGGCTCCCTCCGAGTGGAGCCCCCGGGGCGTGTACAGCCCCGCCCTGACACGTGACTTGCATGGCAGGGCTAGACGAGGTGTGTCTGGGCACTCGTGAGACAGCGCGGGACTCACGAGGCCCTACCTCAAGGCGGGTTGCGCCTGGTCTTGGTTCTTGTTGACTGCAGTGGTCCTGCGAGATGGTTAGGCAACCTGCACCGAACGAATCTCCTGAGGTTATCGCACGAGAAGGATAAGCACCAACGACCCCAGGAGGTGATGTGAACGGGACCGCCCCCCCCAGACAGAGCTCAACCGTTGGATTTATTGACGCTGCAGGGACGTACCCGAGCACAGACACCGAGCCTAGCCTTCTTATGCGAAGGATCCTGAAGAAAGATGATCGGCGCACGGCTCCCATGGTGGGTGATAATCAAGCAGGTGATGACTATAAATAACTTATGCATGGGAACCAGATAGCTTAGATAGATGCGAGAACGATACATGCCGCTGGGACGGACCCAAGCGGCCTGGGGATGATGCAGCCCGAGGGGCGCCCCCAGTAAATAAGCTTAAAGGCGTAAAAAGGATACGTGCCGCGGGGACAGGTCCACGCGACCTGGGAATGATGCAGCCCGGGGGGCGCTCCTAGCTGAATGAACTTAGAAAATGTCACCTGGTTTTGTTATCGGAGGAGCGTTGGGGTAGCTGAAGGCGCACACTAAAGAAGTCGCTCCTCACGAGCCTTCGAGACCCTGAGCCTCGGGAGGCTCTAGGGGCTCAGGTGGCTCCTTGAGGACCGTCTCCATATCTGCCAGGACCGAGTGATGCCTGGCCTCCTGGGTCACCAGGATGCTCCGTAGGTTGCGTTGGAAGGCAGCTGCTACGCTCGGCAGGCCGAGCGACATGCGAACGTAGCTATGAGGTGGACCCTCACACCGTCCAGCACGCGAAGGCCAGAAGCGCTCCTGAGATGCGGCCCTGTTGATCCCTGTGATGTCGATGCAGACGCGTAGCTCGCCACCCTCGCCCGAGTGTGGAGCTACACCGGGTGGGCGGCGGTCGCCACGTATTGCCTTTGCTTCCTGAAGCTCCTGGGTGGCCTTGGTGATGAACTCGTGAGCGCCAGGCCCCCCTCGCCTGGTGCCCTCCTGAGGGAAACGTGCCATGAAGCACGCCTCCACGTGGTGCCCGAGCGCCTCCCTCGTGATATTGTCCAGGTCTGAGGCCCTCTAGAAGAGAGCCCTCGAGCCCTGCCTGAGGAGGGCGTCGGGCGCCGATCCTATGCGAGGGAGGAAGGCACCCCAGGTGCGGGCGCCGATCCTGAGGTGGCACCGCTAGAGGCGCCGCTCCCCTGAGGCCCTGTGCGGAGTAGCTGCTTCTTCTTCTTGGGGATGGCCTCAGGAGGGTACTGCGCACCCTCACTATCAGGGTCTTCGACTGCTGCGGCTTGGAAGGCGCACTCGAGGGAGCACACCGCATCTCTTTCTTCGCAGGGGACTGTGATGATTCCGCCGCTTCCCGGCATCTTGAGGACATTGTAGCCATGGTGGGTCACTGCCATGAATTTGGTTAACGCTGGGTACCCGAGGATGGCATCGTACGGCAGACGGATGTGGGCGACGTCGAAGTCGACGAGCTCGGTGTGGTAGTTGTCGCGCTGACCAAAGGTGACAGGGAGACAAACTTGCCCTATCGGGGTGGCGGAGCCGTCGGTCACTCCTGAAAAGGGCTTAGTAGGCTACAGCTAATCATAGGGCACTTGAAGGCTGTCGAACGTCTCGATGGACAGGACACTGAGCCCCGCGCCGCCGTCGATGAGGGTCTTGGTGACTTGGACATTGCTGATGACGGGTGAGCAGAGCATTGGGAGGACGTCAGCGGTCGCCGCGCACTTGAGCTGGTCCACCGAGCTAAAGGTGATGGCGTACTTGGACCATCTGAGCGGGCGCGTGGCCTCGATCTTGGGGAGGGCTGCATTCACCTCGTGGGAAAACTGCTTGAAGATGCGCTGGGAAGCCGGGGCCTGAGCACCACCCAAGATGCAAGCGATGGCGCGCGGCTCCTAAAAGCCCCCAGCCCCTCATCCTGATGGTGGTGGTCGTTCCTCCTTGGTGGTGGTGGCAGCGGTGGGAGACCAGGATTGCCCCGAGGACAGTCCTCGCGAGGCTGGTCCCTCTAGGCGCCCTCACGAGGCTGGTCCTACCAGTGATCCTCACGAGGCTAGTCACGCCACTCCTGGCGGGGGCCGCGGTCGTCCCAGCGTCCTCCGCCTCGTCCTACTCCTCGGACGTAGCCCCGGTCGTTGCGCTCGGGGTATCGACCGGAGCGTCCATCTCGAATGGCCCTGAGCTCTTGACAATCGTTGGTGTTGTGGCTGCGCACGTTGTGGAAGGCGCAGAGCAGACGACCGCCCTTGGATGACTCGGGGAGGTCCAGGCCGCGCTTTGTGTCTGGCTCTGCCGTGAGTACGGCCACTCCCTTGTGCTTCGCATCCTTGACCTTGACCTTCTTCTCCTCTGGATCAGCAGCAGGGAGCTTGAGGAGGGAGAGACGCCCTTCCTCAGCCCTCGCGCACTTGGTCGCTATGTTGAACAGCTCTGGAGTCATGCATAGCTCCTCGTCGATGGCGAGCTCCTCCTTCATTTTGATGTCACGGATGCCATCGGAAAACGCTGAGATGATGGCCTCATCCGTCACCTTGGGGACATTGAGACGCATGCTGTTGAAGCACTGGATGTACTTCTGCAGGGTCTCTCCCGACTGTTGCTTGATGCGGTGCAGGTCACCCCCGGCCGGAGGGCGGTCGCGAGTGCCCTGGAAGTTGGCGACGAAGCAGTCGCGCATCTCATCCCAGGAGGAGATCGAGCCTGGAGGCAGGTTCTGGAGCCACGAGCGAGCGCCATCCTTGAGAGCCATGGGAAACCAGTTCGCCATGACTTTTTCGTCGCCGATGGCCGCCTCGATGCTCAGTTCGTAGAGCTGTAGGAACTCCACAGGGTCGGGGGTGCCGTCGTAGCGAGGAGGCAGATCCGGCTTGAACTTGCCTGCCCAGACGATGCTACACAGCTCAGGAGTGAAAGCACGACAGCCTGTCGTGGCCACTGGGGCCCTTTGCTGATGCGGGGCCTGGCCTTGATGTCCGCGCACCGCCGTCGCAGGCGGCACACGGTCTTGTCGTGGTGGTGCTGGGAGCGCTGGAGCATTTTCTTGCCGCCGGGAAACCTCTTTGCAGCTTCCTTCTTCATGCGCGGGCACACGACGCGGTGGATCACGCTGCGGGGCCACGCGTCTTGGGGCGAGGACACCGTCTTGATGCAGAGGGGGTGGTGCTCCGTGAGCTGCGCGTCTCGGCGCAAGGGTGCCGTCTTCATGCGGAGGCGGCGGAGGCGCTCCGTGAGCTACATCGTCCGCGGCTGGAGGTGGGTGAGGCAGCGAGAGGGATGGTGCAGGAGAGCCTCCCGCGGCGCTGACGAGCTCGACGATGCGGTCCAACCAGTCCTCGTAGAGGTCATCGACCGGGCGGTAACGCAGGAGCTCACATGCCATGAGCAGCGCAGCCTGCGTGTCCGTGGGTGCACGGCGAGCGTGAGACGATGAGCCGGCCGTAGTCAGCGATGGGGTGGCGGTGCGGTCGTCCCACCGCACGGAGGGGTGCAGTGAGGATGCTTGCTGCTCGTTTGCCGCCGGGCCGGTAGCGGCATTGGCAACTGGAGATGGAGAACGACGGGGAGGCCCGCCGATAGGGGCTGTCTGAGTGAGACGGGCGGCAAGGGCGGCTCGGCGCACGTCTGACATGGATGCGGCGCACGTGTGACATGGATCGGTCAAACATGGATCAACGGAAGGAAAGCTTCATCGCACCCCTACCTGGCGTGTCAAATGTCGGATTTCGGGTTCCGGCAAAACCCTTGAGGTACACTGGGGTGCGCATGAAGATCTCTCCTCCCCCAAGCTCTCACCCACACCGCAATCTCAAGGCTTAGCCCGTCGAACTCACAGAACAAAGGGACACAAGATTTATACTGGTTCGGGCCACCGATGTGGTGTAATACCCTACTCCAGCGTGGTGTGGTGGATTGCCTCTTGGGCTAAGGATGAACAGTTACAAGGGAAGAATAACCTCCTGAGGAGAGGTGCTCTTGTGCTTGGTGAATTTGTGTGGTTGCCTCGGAGGAGTGGGTCGGTCCAAGATGAGATCTCCCTTTTCTAAGGTGGTGGCTAGTCCTATATATAGAGGCCCGGATCCTCTTCCCAAATATTAGGCGGGAAGGGATCCCACAACGGCCAATTTGAAGGGGGACAGCTAGTACAAGCTATCCTGACAAAATATGGTCTTTGCATGCCAAAGGCTCTCGTGATGACACCGTTCTAGGCTCCACGGTGACCTCCGTCCTGCCGTCCTGCTGGTCTTGGTGTCGTTGCACCGATATGGAAACCTTTCCTGCTGCCTCGGGACTCCTCACATGTGCTTGCCTCCTTAGAACCAAAGAGGAAACGAGGACACTACGCACGCTAGCGCCCGCTTGACCTTGGTCGTCATGGCTTGCGTCACAGGAACCTCGTGAGGTGCCCCTTGCCTTGATCTCTCCGCCCCTCGCGAGCCATCCTAGTGAGGCTGCCCCCGAGGAGGTCTTGCGTCGTCCGCCTCGCGAGGCTTGGCTCCTCGCAAGGGTCTTGAGTGTTTGCTGGTGAAGATGGGCCGTATAGGGCCGCTGGTGGAGCCACGCCATGGGCCGCAGGTAGGCAAGTCTGGGGACCCCCGTTCCCAGGACGCCGACAACTACATCAACCACGTTATTAAACGCTTCTGCTTTCGGTGTACGAGGGTATGTGGACACACTCTCCCCTCTCATTGCTATGCATCTCCTAGATAGATCTTGCATGATCGTAGGAATTTTTTTGAAATACTACGTTCCCCTACAGTGGTATCAGAGCCAGGTCTCTGTGTAGATGTTATATGCACGAGTAGAACACAATGAGTTGTGGGCGATAATAGTCATACTGCTTACCAGCAACGTCTTACTTTGATTCGGCGGTATTGTTGGATGAAGCAGCCCAGACCGACATTACATGACCGCATTCATGAGATTGGTTCTACCGACGTGCTTCGCACACAGGTGGCTAGCGGGTGTCTGTTTCTCCAGCTTTAGTTGAATCCAGTTTGACTACGCCTTGTCCTTGTTGAAGGTTAAAACAACACACTTGACGAAAAATCATTGTGGTTTTGATGCGTAGGTAAGAACGGTTCTTGCTAGAAGCCCTTAACAGCCACGTAAAACTTGCAAAAACAAAGTAGAGGACATCTAACTTGTTTTTGCAGGGCATGTTGTGATGTGATATGGTCAAGAGATGATGATATATAAATTTTTGTATGAGTTGATCGTGTTTTGTAACAGTTATCGGCAACTGGCAGGAGCCATAAGGTTGTCGCTTTATTGTATGAAATGCAATTGCCATGTAATTTCTTTACTTTATCACTAAGCGGTAGCGATAGTCGTAGAAGCAATAGTTGGCGAGACGACAACGATGCTACGATGGAGATCAAGGTGTCAAGCTGGTGATGATGGTGATCATGATGGTTCTTTGGAGATGGAGATCAAAGACACAAGATGATGATGGCCATATCATATCACTTATTTTGATTGCATGTGATGTTTATCCTTTATGCATCTTATTTTTCTTAGTACGGCGATAGCATTATAAGATGATCTCTCACTAAATTTCAACGTATAAGTGTTCTCCCTGAGTATGCACCATTGCTACAGTTTTTGTTATGTCAAGACACCACGTGATGATCGGGTGTGATAAGCTCTACGTTCACATACAACAGGTGCAAGCCAGTTTTGCACACGCAGAATACTCAGGTTAAACTTGACGAGCATAGCATATGCAGATATGGCCTCAGGACACCGAGACCAAAAGGTTGAGCATGAATCATATAGTAGATATGATCAACATAGTGATGTTCACCATTGAAAACTACTCCATCTCACGTGATGATCGGACATGGTTTAGTTGATATGGATCACGCGATCATTTAGATGACTAGAGGGATGTCTATCTAAGTGGGAGTTCTTAAAGTAATATGATTAATTGAACTTTAATTTATCATGAACTTAGTACCTGTTAGTATTTTGCATGTTTATGTTGTTGTAGATCAATGGCCCGTGCTACTGTTCCTTTGAATTTTAATGCGTTCCTAGAGAAAGCTAAGTTGAAAGATGATGTTAGAAATTACACGGACTAGGTTCGTAACTTGAGGATTATCCTCATTGCTGCACAGAAGAATTACGTCCTAGAAGCACCGCTAGGTGCAAAGCCCGCTGCAGGAGCAACTCCGGATGTTATGAACATCTGGCAGAGCAAAGCCAATGACTACTTGATAGTTCAATGTGCATGCTTTACGGCTTAGAATCGGGACTTCAACGATGTTTTGAACGTCATGGAGCATATGAGATGTTCCAGGAGTTGAAGTTAATATTTCAAGCAAATGCCCGAATAGAGAGATATGAAGCCTCCAATAAGTTCTACCACTGGTATAGCGACGTGCTATACAAACGATTTTTAACCCCTTTCCGCGACGACATTTGGGACCGTCGCCAGGTGAGTGTGGGCGATAAGGGGGTCCTTCCCACACGACCCAGAAATCGTCGGGGATAGGCCCTCCTGGGACACAGGCTGGGGCCGTGTGTGATCAGGCGAGGCATCAAAACCCAATCATTTCCGTAGGTATGTACATCCCACACGGTAATCCCAGAAAAACATTTCCCTAGGTATGTACATCCCGCACGTTGAATCCCATAAAATCATTTCTATAGGTATGTACATCCCACACGGTGAATCCCAGAAAATCATTTCCATAGGTATGTACATCCCACACGGTGAATCCTAGAAAAACATTCCGTAGGTATGTATATCACACACAATTCTTTGTGTGGAAACGTTTGTGCAAGGTGGCCTAACGCAAACAGTTCACTGCCGGAAGCCGTGTGTGATTGTTAGTTGATCGAACATGCCTAGTTTCTAGAAACCATGCGGGTTGTTTGAGTTCATCACCCACGGTGTTGTCTAAGTACCCGTTTGTAATAGGAAACCCCAATAAGTAGGGTAATTAGCCTATTATTGATAATCCATGTACTAATCAAACTGATATTTCTTATAAAACACACCAGATATTTCATATCCATATAAAAGCAACCAGGATTTCATAATTGAATTACATCAGATAGCTTCGGCACTCAGTTACGCCATTACATAATAGCACCAAGTTTCACATGCAGCATCAGAAACCTTTGGAAAGTAGCATCATACACGGTAAATAGACACATGAATCTCATCTGGGAAACTGCAGAAGCGGAAGGGAAATATTGAGCCTTCAGTGATGTTGAATGTCCTTGCAACTTTAGGCCAGTGGCTATGGATAATTGCCTGCCCAACCTTCGTCCTCTTCAGCCAGACTTCAATATTGTACCGTGGGTGTTGAATGAATACCTTCCTCGCCTCTTGACCATGCAGGTGGTTTGAGAGGTAATCATCGGTGAACTTCTTTGAAAAGTACTGAAAACAAAGCTATGCATAAATTGCTGTTGTAAATTTTGAAATGGCGCAAGGGGTAAAAACAAGGTAAAAGAGTTGGTACCATCCTATAGTTGACTGATGTCTTCTTCATTGTGCAAACAAAGATCTTTCTATTATTCGTCACAAGTTTCTTCATCCTAACAATCTTTCTGAGTTTCTTGACTTGACTGATATTCATGGACATCTCATTTCCCCATATGCAAAATGGGTCGAACAGTGGGTCTAAGCCTCTGACAGCAGGACTGTCGGTGTCCTAGGAACGGGGGTCCCCAGACTTGCCTGCATGTGGCCCACGGCGTGGCTCCACCAGCGGCCCTGTACGACCCATCTTCACCGGCAAAACACTCAAGACCCACGCGAGGGGCCAAGCTTCGCGAGGCAGACGACGCAAGACCTCCTCGGGGGTGGCCTCACCAGGCTGGCTCACGAGGGGCGAAGATATCAAGGCAAGGGGCACCTCGCGAGGTTCCTGTGATGCAAGCCATGCCAACCAGGGCCAGGCGGGCGCCAGCGCACGCAGTGTCCTCGTTTCCTTTTTGGTGCTAAAGAGGCAAGCGCAGGCGCGGAGTCCCGAGGCGTCAAGCAAAGGTTTCCATATCGATGCAACGAGACCAAGACTAGCAGGACAGCAGGACGGAGGTCACCATGGAGCCTAGCACGACATCATCACAAGAGCCCTTGGTAGGCAAAGACCATCTTTTGTCAGGATAGCCTATACTAGTTGTCCCCCTTCAAATTGGCCGTTGTGGGATCCCTTCCCGCCTAATATTTGGGAAGAGGACCAAGGCCTCTATATATAGGACTAGCCACCATCGTAGGGAGGATGATCTCATATTGGACCGGATCCATTCCACCAAGACCACCACACAAACTCACCAAGCACAAGAGCACCTCTCCTCATGAGGCTATTCTTCCCTTGTAACTGTTCTTCCTCAGCCCAAGAGGAAATCCACCACACCACACTGGAGTAGGGTATTACACCACATCGGTGGCCCGAACCAGTATAAATCTTGTGTCCCTTTGTTCTGCGACTTCGACGCGCTGAGCCTTGAGATCACGGTGACGGTGAGTGCTTGGGGGAGGAGAGATCTTTGTGCACACCCCAGTGTTCGAACCTCAAGGGTTTTGCCGGAACCCGAAATCCGACATTTGGCGCGCCAGGTAGGGGGTGCGCCGAAGCCTCTCTTCCATCAGCAGACCCGCCAACACTCTGCAGCGCCGATGTCCGGCGACCCGAGGGCTGACGCCGATCGTTGGGCAGCCTGGCCAGCCCGAGCGGCATCATCCGCCCAAGAAGACCTCAACTCTGCGCTCCAGGTCGCACGCGCACTGCCAAACGCCGTGGGGCGTGGGCGGTGTGGACCGACGCCTTCCACCCTTACCCTACGGCGCGCGCGGGCCGCCGCAAGGGCCTCAAGCTATGCCGCGGCGACGGCGCCGCACTCCCGACAGGAACAAGCGAACATGAGGGCCGCGCTCATAGTGGCGCAGGAGCTACTGCGATGCCGGCTGATGGAGAGCGGCCAGGATGCATTGCTGGAGCGTGTTGCCGAGCTGTTGGGTGCCACAGCCAGGGGTACACCGCCTTTCTGCTCCTTGCTTATGCCTCAGGCTGCGACCTGATCGCATGGTGGGCCTCGTCGCGCCCACGCGCCCCCAGGCGCACCAGGAGGTTTCGTCGGCACCGGCGCTACCAGCGGCGCCGGACACCCAACCACACCTGTACCTCCCCCAATGGGCGCAGGCGTAAGCATCGCCACCCACGGTCCCGACAGGATGCTGCCCTACCATCCTGGCGCGCCGAGCCCAGCGATGTGGAGCAACGGGCACCTCAGCGAGGTTTCCATGCGACAGCTCCGGAGATCTATGTGCCCCGCATGATGGACCAGGAGTACATACTGGAGGACGACCCCGGTTCGTTCCTCGAGCCGGGTTGGGAAGAGGAGACGCTGGAAGCTGAGGCCTTCCAAGAGCCACGCGGGAGCCTCGCCAACCACGCCGGCGACAACAGCTCCAGGGTGCCACTAATCTCTCAGGAGCAGGCTTACGCTAACTGCTACCTCTTGAGCACTGCGTTGGTTTTCCCTTGAAGAGGAAAGGGTGATGCAGTAAAGCAGCATAAGTATTTCCCTCAGTTTTTGAGAACCAAGGTATCAATCCAGTAGGAGACCACGCGTGAGTCACCTCGTACCTACACAAACAAATAAGAACCTCGCAACCAACGCGATAAAGGCATTGTCAATCCCTTCACGGCCACTTGCAAGAGTGAGATCTGATAGAGATAATAATAATAAGATAAATATTTTTGGTATTTTTGATAATAATAATAAGTAAAGATTGCAAAATAAAATAGATTGGAAACTTGTATGATGGAGAATAGACCTGGGGCCATAGGTTTCACTAGTGGCTTCTCTCAAGGTATCATAAATATTACAGTGGGTAAACAAATTACTGTCAAACAATTGATAAAAAAGCGAATAATTATGAGAATATCTAGGCATGATCATGTATATAGGCATCACGTCCGCGACAAGTAGACCGACTCCTGCCTGCATCTACTACTATTACTCCACACATCGACCGCTATCCAGCATGCATCTAGAGTATTAAGTTCATAAGAACAGAGTAACGCCTTAAGCAAGATGACATGATGGAGAGGGATAAACTCATGCAACATGATATAAACCCCATCTTTTTATCCTCGATGGCAACAATACAATACGTGTTGTTTCCCCTACTGTCACTGGGGTCGAGCACCGTAAGATTGAACCCAAAGCTAAGCACTTCTCCCATTGCAAGAAAGATCAATCTAGTAGGCTATACTAAACTGATAATTCGAAGAGACTTGCAAAGATAAACCAATCGTACATAAAAGAATTCAGAAAAGAATCAAATATTCTTCATAGATAATCTGGATCATAAACCCACAATTCATCAGATCTCGACAAACACACTGCAAAAGAAGATTACAACGAATAGATCTCCAATAGAATTGAGGAGAACTTTGTATTGAGATCCAAAGAGAGAGAAGAAGCCATCTAGCTACTAGCTATGGACCCGAAGGTCTGAAGTAAACTACTCACAGATCACTGGAGAGGCCATGGAGTTGATGTAGAGGCCCTCCGTGATCAATGCCCCCTCTGGCGGAGCTCCGGAAAAGGCCCCAAGATGGGATCTCTCGGGTAGAGAATGTTGCGGCGGTGGAATTAGGTTTTCGTGGTGCTCCTGGATGTTTGCGGGGTACATGGACTTATATAGGAGGAAGAAGTAGGTCGTGGAGCAACGAGGGGCCCACAAGGGTGGAGGGCGCACCCAGGGGGTAGGCGTGCCCCCTGCCTCGTGGCCTCCTCGATTGTTTCTTGATGCCCACTCCAAGTCTACTAGATCACGTTTGTTGAGAAAATCACGTTCCCGAAGGTTTCATTCCGTTTGGACTTCGTTTGATATTCCTTTTATGTGAAACACTGAAATAGGAAAAAAACAGTAATTTGGGCTGGGCCTCTGGTTAATAGGTTAGTCCCCAAAATGATATAAAAGTGTAAAATAAAGCCCATTAACATCCAAAAAAGATAATATAATAGCATGGAGCAATCAAAAATTATAGATACGTTGGAGACGCATCAAGCATCCCCAAGCTTAATTCCCGCTCGTCCTCGAGTAGGTAAATGATAAAAAAACAATTTTTGCTGTGGAATGCTTTCTAACATATTTCTCAATGTAAATTTTCTTATTGTGGCATGAATGTTCAGATCCAAAAGATTCAAGATAAAAGTTTAATATTGACATAATAATAATAATACTTCAAGTATACTAACTAAGCAATCATGTCTTCTCAAAATAACATGGCCAAAGAAAGTTATCCCTACAAAATCATATAGTCTGGCTATGCTCTATCTTCACCACACAAAATATTTAAATCATGCACAACCCCCATGACAAGCCAAGCAATTGTTTCATACTTTTGATGTTCTCAAACTTTTTCAATCTTCACGCAATATATGAGCGTGAGCCATGGATATAGCACTATATGTGGAATAGAATGGTGGTTGTGGAGAAGACAAAAAGGAGAAGTTAGCCTCACATCAACTAGGCGTATCAACGGGCTATGGAGATGCCCATCAATAGATATCAATGTGAGTGAGTAGGGATTGCCATGCAACGGATGCACTAGAGCTATAAGTGTATGAAAGCTCAACAAAAGAACTAAGTGGGTGTGCATACAACTTGCTTGCTCATGAAGACCTAGGGCAATTTTGAGGAAGCCCATCATTGGAATACACAAGCCAAGTTCTATAATGAAAAATTCTCACTAGTATATAAAAGTGATAACATAGGAGGCTCTCTATCATGAAGATCATGGTGCTACCTTGAAGCACAAGTGTGGAAAAAGGATAGTAACATTGTCCGTTCTCTCTTTTTCTCTCATTTTTTATTTGGGCCTTCTTTTTTTTTGCCTCTTTTATTTTTTTTCGTCCGGAGTCTCATCTTGACTTGTGGGGGAATCATAGTCTCCATCATCCTTTCCTCACTGGGACAATGCTCTAATAATGACGATCATCACACTTTAGTTTACTTACAAATCAATACTTAGAACAAAATATGACTCTATGTGAATGCCTCCGGCGGTGTACCGGGATGTGCAATGATGCATGAGCGACATGTATGAAGAATTATGAATGGTGGCTTTGCCACAAATACGATGTCAACTACATGATCATGCAAGCAATATGACAATGATGAAGCGTGTCATAATAACGGAACGGTGGAAAGTTGCATGGCAATATATCTCGGAATGGCTATGGAAATGCCATAATAGGTAGGTATGGTTGCTGTTTTGAGGAAGGTATATGGTGGGTTTATGGTACCGGCGAAAAGTGCGTGGTAATAGAGAGGCTAGCAAATGTGGAAGGGTGAGAGTGCGTATAATCCATGGACTCAACATTAGTCATAAAGAACTCACATACTTATTGCAAAAATCTATTAGTTATCGAAACAAAGTATTACGCGCATGCTCCTAGGGGGATAGATTGGTAGGAAAAGACCATCGCTCGTCCCCGACCGCCACTCATAAGGAAGAAAATCAATAAATAAATCATGCTCTGACTTCATCACATAACGGTTCACCATACGTGCATGCTACGGGAATCACAAACTTCAACACAAGTATTTCTCAAATTCACAACTACTCAACTAGCATGACTCTAATATCACCATCTCCATATCTCAAAACAATTATCAAGTATCAAACTTCTCATAGTATTCAATGCACTTCTATGAATTTTTTTATATTATTCCTAAAAGCAAATTTCCATGTTGTTCTAAAGGACTCTCAAAATAATATAAGTGAAGCATGAGAGATCAATTATTTCTATAAAATAAAACACCGCCGTGCTCTAAAAGATATAAGTGAAGCACTAGAGCAAAAACTATATAGCTCAAAAGATATAAGTGAAGCACATAGAGTATTCTAATAAATTCCAATTCATGTGTATCTCTCTCAAAGGGTGTGTACAGCAAGGATGATTGTGGTAAAGTAAAAAGCAAAGACTCAAATCATACAAGACGCTCCAAGCAAAACACATATCATGTGGTGAATAAAAATATAGCTCCAAGTAAAGTTACTGATAGACGAAGACGAAAGAGGGGATGCCTTCCGGGGCATCCCCAAGATTAGACTTTTTGGTTTCCTTGAATTTTACCTTGGGGTGCCATGGGAATCCCCAAGCTTAGGCTGTTTCCACTCCTTGGTCCATAATCCATCAAATCTTTACCCAAAACTTGAAAACTTCACAACACAAAACTCAAAATAGAAAATCTCGTGAGCTCCGTTAGCGAAAGAAAAGAAAATACCACTTCAAGCTACTGTAATGAACTCATTCTTGATTTATGTTGGTGTTAAACCTACTGTATTACAACTTCTCTATGGTTTATAAACTCTTTTACTAGCCATAGATTCATCAAAATAAGCAGACAACACACGAAAAACAGAATCTGTCAAAAACAGAACAGTCTGTAGTAATCTGTATCTAACGCAAACTTCTGGAACCCCAAAATTCTAAAATAAATTCCTGGACGTGAGGAATTTATCTTTTAATCATCTGCAAAAAGAATTAACTAAATAGCACTTTCCAAATAAAAAAGGAAGCAATTCTCGTGAGCGCTAAAGTTTCTGTTTTTTACAGCAAGATAAAAAAGACTTTCCCCAAGTATTCCCAATGGTTCTACTTGGCACAAACACTAATTAAACACAAAAAACACAACCAAAACAGAGGCTAGATAAATTATTTATTACTAAACAGGAGCAAAAAGCAAGGAATAAAAATAAAATTGGGTGGCCTCCCAACAAGCGCTATCGTTTAACGCCCCTAGCTAGCCATAAAAGCAAGGATATATCTAGGTATTGCCATCTTTGGTAGGCAATCCATAAGTGGCTCTCATAATAGACTCATATGGTAATTTAACTTTCTTTCTAGGGAAGTGTTCCACGCCTTTCCTTAATGGAAATTGGAATTTAATATTCCCTTCCTTCATATCAATAATTGCACCAATCATTCTAAGGAAAGGTCTACCAAGAATAATAGGACATGAAGGATTGCAATCTATATCAAGAACAATGAAATCTACGGGCACATTGTTCCTATTTGCAACAATGAGAACATCATTAATTCTTCCCATAGGTTTCTTAATGGTTGAATCCGCAAGATGCAAGTTTAAAGAACAATCATCAAAATCACGGAAACCTAGCAAATCATACAAAGTTTTTGGAATCGTGGAAACACTAGCACCCAAATCACACAAAGCATAACACTCATGATCTATAATTTTAATTTTTATTGTAGGTTACCACTCATCATAAAGTTTTCTAGGGATAGAAACTTCCAACTCAAGTTTTTATTCATAAGATTGCATCAAAGCATCAACGATATGTTTAGTAAAAGCTATATTTTGACTATAAGCATGAGGAGAATTTAGCACGGATTGCAACAAGGAAATACAATCTATCAAAGAGAAATTATCATAATTAAATTCCTTGAAATCCAAGATAGTGGGTTCATTGCTATTTAAAGTTTTAACCTCTCCAATCCCACTTTTATCAATTTTTGCATCAAGATCTAAAAACTCCGAATCATTAGAACGCCTTTTAACTAAAGTTGACTCATCTCCAGTCCCATCATTATCAAGATTCATATTGCAAAACAAAGATTTAATAGGGGACACATCAATAACTTTTAGATCTTCATCTTTGTTATCTAACTCTTTTGGTTTAGCGGCCATCTTATTAACTAAAGTGGCATGCTTATCAGAAATTTGGGCAATTAATTTTTCAAGATGAGCAAACTGAGATTTAAAACCATAAAATTTCTTAGACATATCATCGAGCTCTTTATTCATGAAACCAATAAAACCTTTTTGTTCCTTAAGCTCGTTTCTAAAGAAATTATTATGCTCAAACTGCAAGGACATAAAACTCCTAACGTTGTTTTCGATTTCTTCCAACCTTTTAAGGTGAAGATCAACAACTTTTGGTAAATCCATAAGGGCAACAAGCAACAAGAGGCAAGCGAAAAGAGACGAACTAGAAAAGAGAGGGCCAAAGGAATAGAGGGTGAATAAAACGACAAGGGTGAAGTGGGGGAGAGGAAAACGAGAGGCAAATGGCAAATAATGTAATGCGGAGGATAAGAGTTGTGATGGGTACTTGGTATGTCTTGACTTGGCGTAGATCTCCTCAGCAATGGCGCCAAAATCCTTCTTGCTACCTCTTGAGCACTGCGTTGGTTTTCCCTTGAAGAGGAAAGGGTGATGCAGTAAAGCAGTGCAAGTATTTCCCTCAGTTTTTGAGAACCAAGGTATCAATCCAGTAGGAGACCATGCACGAGTCACCTCGTACCTACACAAACAAATCAGAACCTCGCAACCAACGCGATAAAGGGGTTGTCAATCCCTTCACGGCCACTTGCAAGAGTGAGATCTGATAGAGATAATAATAATAAGATAAATATTTTTGGTATTTTTATGATATAGATTGAAAGTAAAGATTGCAAAATAAAATAGATTGGAAACTTGTATGATGGAGAATAGACCCGGGGGCCATAGGTTTCACTAGTGGCTTCTCTCAAGATAGCATAAATATTACGGTGGGTAAACAAATTACCGTCGAGCAATTGATAGAAAAGAGAATAATTATGAGAATATATAGGCATGATCATGTATATAGGCATCACGTCCTCGACAAGTAGACCGACTCCTGCCTGCATCTACTACTATTACTCCACACATCAACCGCTATCCAGCATGCAACTAGAGTATTAAGTTCATAAGAACAGAGTAACGCCTTAAGAAAGATGACATGATGTAGAGGGATAAACTCATGCAATATGATATAAACCCCATCTTTTTATCCTTGATGGCAACAATACAATATGTAACACCCCGGATACAACTTTCCATATTTGTAACTCCGACTCTTGCCTTTTCCGGAGGTGCGATACGATATTTCTTCGTGGTTGGGTTTTGTTTTAGTTTTGCATTTTGTCCATGTCATGCATTTCATATCATGTCATCATGTGCATCGCATTTGCATACGTGTTCGTCTCATGCATTCGAGCATTTTCCCCGTTGTCCGTTTCTCAATCCGACACTCCCTCTTGCACCCGGCGCACCCCTTTTGCCTCTTTTCGTGAATGGGTGTTAAACATTCTCGGAATGGACCGAGATTTGCCAAGCGGCCTTGGTACACCACCGGTAGACCGCCTGTCAAATTTCGTGCCATTTGGAGTCCGTTTGATACTCCAACAGTTAACCGGGGAACCGCAAAGGCCTCGTGTGTGTTGCAGCCCAACACCCCTCCAAAGTGGCCCAATAACCCATCCAAACCCCCTCCATCCTTTCGGCCATTCGATCACGATCGCGTGGCCGAAAACCGCACTCCATTTGGATTCTCCTAGCTCCCTCTACCTATAAATATGTGCCTCCCCCCGAAATTTTGCGGTGCAAACCCTAGATCTTCCTCCTCCGCGCGCTGGACATGTCCACTCCGCCGCCGGACATGTCCACCTCCGCCCCCTCGCCCAATCGCATCGCGCCACCTGCCACCGCCTCCCACCACCGCGCGGCCCGCCGAGCCCATCGCGGGCCCGACCGCGCCCGCCGTCGCGCCCCGTGGGCCCGAGCGCCCCGTCGCCGCCTGCGCGCATCGCCGACCGCGCTCGCTCGCCGGGATCGCCGCTCGCCGTCGCTGGAATCGCCGTCCGCGCCTCCAGCCACCGACAGCACCGTCCCCGCCGCCCAGCGACCCGCGCAGCCGCCTCCTTTCTCCGCCCCGCGCCGCAAGGGCCTCCTGCGTCCCTGCTGGACGCGTGCAGCCGCCATGGCGCCCGGGCTGCGGCAGGAGCTCGCACCACCACCGCCGGCCTCCTCTGGCCGATCCAGGCCCCGGCGACCTACGCCACCGGTAACCCACGCCGCCTCCTCGCCGGAGGTGCCCCTCCGTCGACGCCTGCCTCGGATCCAGGTGGGATCCGGCCCGATCCGTCCCCTCGCCGCTGCTTGCGTGTTCGCCGGAGTTGCGCCGACGCCGGTCGTCGCCGGCCCGACCTCGCCCAACCGCCAGGACGGCCCCGGCCCGGATGCTCTTTCCTATCCGAGCCAAACGCGCGACTACACCGCACCGTCCCAAACCACAAGATCCAGCTGTTCCCCGAGGTCCAAATTTTGACTAAGTCCCTAAAGTTTCCAATATCATGTGTGCATCTTGTCATGTCCATAACTTGTTGCATACTGCTCCGTTTCATGCGCATAATATATCAAAATGTTCATCATGATGTGCTCTTCATTTTGTTCCATTGTGACATGCCTTTTTGAGTCCATATTGATGCCTAAATTGTTGATGCAAGAGTGATATAAAATGTTAGGTGCTGATTATTAGCAGAGTATGAGCATTTGTCATTTTTGTTACATTTATTGTGTGCTTCATATGGGCATGAGCTCTACATGTGTTTTGGGCTATGCCATGCCATCTTTACAGGGGTGTATGCCATGTATTTTTGTGATCTTTGTGGTGACTAGCACAAGCATGCAAAGTAGCTCTCGTGATATTACTGATTTCAGAGACTTAGAATTTCACCAAGTCTTTTCCCTGCTGTTATTTTTTGTGCCATGTATTCATGTTGCTACAGTGAGATCCATGCTTCTTTTGAGTACGTTCAGTAAGGATGATTTGGGCATATGGTCATGCTCTAGTCATCCATGTCCCTGTTTTCATTTATGGAGTGTCCTAGCATGACTCAATCTTGTTCTACTTTTGCTATAAAATGTTCCTGGTAGATTGTTTACGTGTTAATCAATTTTTCCAAGGTTGTTGTAGTTCATCCATGCATGCTATGAGATTGTTCTTGCCAGGGTTAGTTTCTTGATCATGTCTTCTTGCTGTTAGTATACTTATCTTGTCATGCAATTCCTTGTGGTGAGTGAATCGAGCTCGCAAACATGCCTTCATAATTCTGTTGATGCCATGTCCAGTTTTCTGCTAAGTCTGAATCTGTTAACGAAACTTGCTATGTTTACATGGGTGCCATCATATCTTCTGATCCTTTTTGGCGGTCAGTAAGGGACTTTTGTTCTATGCTTTGAGTAGATTCATGCCATGCCTTTGTTTGCTATGTCCTGTTCCTGTACCATGTTGTTAGCTTGCTCTAAACATGTCTTCCTGATGTTAATTCCTCGCATGTTGTTATTTTCACTAAGTCCGTGATGCTGATATCTTTTGCATTTTTGCCATGCTTGTTTGAACCTGCTCTTGTGTGATTTAGCCGTAGCTCAGTGTTCATCTTTTGTCAAGCAGCTTGAGTAGATCACTACCATGTGCCTTGCTGGTATGTTAGAGTGCAGTAGCTTAGTTTCTTATTGCATTCTAGATGGCATCGTGCTGTTAATCGCATAAGTGTGCCATTCTTGTTTTGCTTGCCATTTGCAAACCGTGCATCCGATTCTGGTGATCTTTATATCGATTTCGACCGAAATCAACTCATATTTCCAGAGGCAACTTAGTTTGCCAAGTTGATGCTTTGAACAATCTTTTCCTTCCAGAGCACGCATATGCATTGCATATCACATCCCGCATATCATGCCATGTTTTGCATCATGTTGCTTGCGCATTGCCCCGTGGTTGATTGTGGGTTCCTTTGCTTGTGTTCTTGCCTTGGGTAGAACCGGGAGACGAGTTCGTGATCGAGGAACCCGTTGAGTATGCTTACGAGGATCAAGCTTTCGTCAACTCGGAGAACTTTGCAGGCAAGATGACCATACCCTTGAAATCACTTCTAGCTTTGCTTGCTAGTTGTTCGCTCTTTTGCTATTCCGCGATACTTACCACTTGCTATATCATGCCTCCCATATTGCCATGTCAAGCCTCTAACCCACCTTTCCTAGCAAACCGTTGTTTGGCTATGTTACCGCTTTGCTCAGCCCCTCCTATAGCGTTGCTAGTTGCATGTGAAGATGGAGTTTGTCCCATATTGGAACATGGTTATTGTTGGGATATCACAATACCTCTTATTTAATTAATGCATCTATATACTTGGTAAAGGGTGGAAGGCTCGGCCTTATGCCTGGTGTTTTGTTCCACTCTTGCCGCCCTAGTTTCCGTCATAACGGTGTTATGTTCCTTGATTTTGTGTTCCTTACACGGTGGGTTATAATGGGAACCCCTTGACAGTTCCCTTTGAATAAAACTCCTCCAGCAAGGCCCAACCTTGGTTTTACCATTTGCCACCTAAGCCTTTTTCCCTTGGGTTCTGCAGACTCAAGGGTCATCTTTATTTTAAACCCCCGGGCAGGTGCTCCTCTGAGTGTTGGTCCAAACTAGAGCACCATGCAGGGCCGTCCCTTGGCAACTTGGGTTACGTTGACTCCTGTACACTTAGCTTATCCGGTGTGCCCTGAGAACGAGATATGTCCACCTCCTATCGGGATTTGTCGACACAGCGAGTGGTCTTGCTGGTCTTGTTTTACCATTGTCGAAATGTCTTGTTACCGGGATTCCAAGTCTGATCGGGTCTTCCTGGGAGAAGGAATATCCTTCGTTGACCGTGAGAGCTTGTGATGGGCTAAGTTGGGACACCCCTGCAGGGTTTTGAACTTTCGAAATCCGTGCCCGCGGTTATGGGCAGATGGGAATGTGTTAATATCTGGTTGTAGAAAACTTGACACTTAAATTAATTAAGATACATCAACCGCGTGTGTACCCGTGATGGTCTCTTTTCGGCGGAGTCCAGGAAGAGAACACGGTCTTGTGTTATGCTTGAACGTAAGTAGTTTCAGGATCACTTCTGGTTCATGACCATGCTTTGCTCCTCTTCTCGCTCTCATTTGTGTAAGTTGGCCACCATATATGCTAGTGCTTCCTGCAGCTCCACCTCACGACCTTTTCCTACCCATAAGCTTAAATAGTCTTGATCTCACGGGTGTGGGATTGCTGAGTCCTCGTGACTCACAAATTACTTCCAAAACCAGATGCAGGCGCCGATGATGCCAGTGCAGGGGACACGATCGAACTCAAGTGGGAGTTCGACGAGGATTCGTGACGTTACTATGTTTTCTTTCCGAACGATCAGTAGAGGAGCCTAGTTGGGGCGATCGGGGATCTTTTGCATTAGGGGTTGTCTTTCTTTATTTGGTTCCATAGTCGGACCTTGATTGTATCTAGATGATGTAATGTTGTATTTATGTATTGTGTGAAGTGGCAATTGTAAGCCAACTCTTTATCCCTTTCTTATTCAGTACATGGGATATGTAAAAATTACCCCTCTTGCGACATGCCTACTATGTGGTTATGCCTCTAAGTCGTGCTCCGACGCGTGGGAGATATAGCCGCATCGTGGGTGTTACAAGTTGGTATCAGAGCCTTCCCCGACTTAGGAGCCCCCTTCTTGATCGAATCACTGACGTTGTTGAGTCTAGAACAAAATGTTTTGAGTCTTAGGATTATATATATCGGAGAGTAGGATTCTTTTTACTCCTCAGTCCCTTCGTCGCTCTTGTGAGGCTTCCTGACGTAGAGTTTTGACTCTTCTATTCTTAAATTTCACTAATTTTTTTCTTTAGGATCACACGGGTATCTTGGAATCGTTTCGATGGTTTTGTGAAGAGAACATTGTTCTTGGTGCCTCCTGACATTTAGGGGTGTGGCAGTGTCCTGGGGAGTTGAGCTCCGAGGTGTTGTTGTCACAATTTTATCGTTGCAGTTCTGGAATACCTGAGTTCGCCGACATCAAAAATCTCTTTTATGCAGTTGTTGGTGAGATAACCTCGACGCCACCCAGTATTGGGGCGGGAGTTCGGGAGTATTGCCATAACTCGTATAACGGATGCTTTTCGAAGGTTGAGGTAAATGATTTCCGAAGGTTTCTTGGTTATGTGTTGAAGGATGGATACAGCTGGATGTAGGATTTGCTAGTTTTGGGTGAGATATTATGCTTCCCCTGTATCCCCAACACCTGATTGCATAACCAAAAAACCTTATGATTCAAGTATCCATTTTATTCACGTGAAGTCTCTCCATTCTTTTCTGTCAATATTCTTACCCAGTGATTCTCACGAAGATTCTAATGGAGCTTCAAGTTCATCATTCTTCATTCGTTTCCTTCTCCGGTGGTTCCAACTCAAGCCTTTCAGGGTTGATTGTATTCTTTTCCTCGTTTCAAATGCTTTTCCATGTCATTGCACCTCTTAATTTTTTTTCACCTCTCGCTATTCATTTGTTCGGGAGTGCTGAAGATATCTCAGAAGGCTCGTCTTTTCATTCAAGATCCGTTCAACCTATTTGGAGGTTGTTATCTCATTCAACCCATTTAATTCAACCGGTGCAATCTCTCTTTTCAAGCAATCCTTCAACGGTTTTTCTTTTGAGTGGGCCCTAACCCACAGGTCTTTTCCTAGTATCTTACCTGACTCTTCTAATCTTCCCGTAGTTACTCTCAAATTCTTTTCCAAGTTTGATGTAAGTATGAACTGTCATCAGTCAAATGTCTTTCACCAAAATCTTTCAAATTCTTTCGTTGTCGATTCAACCTTTATATTCTTCATTATTCCGGAGTGTCTTAATGATTCATGGTGGTGTTTCTCGTCGTCATTCTCGGATTTTGAAGACCGAAGAAGAGTTTTTTCCTCCAAATCTTATCCGTTTCTCTCAAAGATTCGTGGTTCTAGCTTGTTGCCATCCTCTCATAATTGTTTTCGATTGTGAGAGTTCTTTTCAACCATCCGGAGGAATTCAGGAGTCTTTTCTGTTTGATTCTCTGAAGGCCATCATTTCAGATTTATTCATTCTCAGCTTTCAGCTCTCGTTCTCCAAATCTTACCGGTTCATCGCTCAAATAACCTCTAATCAGCTCGTGATCTATTCGTTCTCATGTATCTAAATTCCTTCAAGTATCTTCATTCGTTTTTCAATTCTTCCTGGTGAATTGGTGCTTTTGCTATTTTCATGTTCAATTCTTACGGTGGTTCTTCCAAGATTCTTCTTCCTTCGTTTATCATATCAATGCATTCGTGCTTTGCAAATTCTACCGGTGGATCGTCGAATACCTTCTCAAGTTGCGCTATATCTATCTTCATCCTTGCTACGAGAATAACTAGTGTGCCAAATCTGTTTCTTGTCATCAATTTAAATTGTAGAAGGATACTGTCGGTGTCAAAACCGGCGGATCTCGGGTAGGGGGTCCGGAACTATGCGTCTAGGCTGGATGGTAACAGGAGGCAAGGGACACGAAGTTTTACCCAGGTTCGGACCCTCTTGATGGAGGTAAAACCCTACGTCCTGCTTGATTAATATTGAAGATATGTGTGTTACAAGAGTAGATCTACCACGAGATCAGAGAGGCTAAACCCTAGAAGCTAGCCTACGGTATGATTGTATGTTGTGATTGTTGTCCTATGGACTAAAACCCTCCGGTTTATATAGACACCGGAGAGGGTTAGGGTTACACAAGGTCGGTTACAAAGGAGGAGATATCCATATACGTATTGCCTAGCTTGCCTTCCACGCCAAGTAGAGTCCCATCCGGACACGAGACGAAGTCTTCAATCTTGTATCTTCATAGTCTAACAGTCCAGCTAATGGAGATAGTCCGGCTGTCCGGAGACCCCCTAATCAGGACTCCCACAGTAGCCCCTGAACCAGGCTTCAATGACGATGAGTCCGGCGCGCAGTTGTCTTCGGCATTGCAAGGCGGGTTCCTTCTCCGAATACATGACATAAGAAGTTGAATACGAGGATAGTGTCCGACCCTGCAAAATAAATTCCACATTCCACCACAGAGAGAATAACGTTTTCACAGATCTAATCCGTTAGCTTGTTTTGGCAACACGACGTTATGTCATGGCCCGGTGATTATTCGAATCGTTTCTCTTAACCAGCTCCACACATAACGCGAGGCAGTTTATTGACACGTCTTGCCGAAGCGGAGATCATGTTCCCCTAATTACGGGATTCTCATTAATGCGGTTCGTGGGTAACCCAATCGTGTCTAGGACTCCTAGATTATAGGTAAGTCCTAAACGACTACGGAGAGGACGCTTGATATTCACCCTCTTTATAAGGGGACAAGGTTTTTGCTTTTTCCCTCCCGTGCTCAATCAAACCCTTCCCCCGCCTCGAGTTCTAACACCCAAAGCCCAGGTCAGGTGCTCCGGATCTTCAACCATGTCCGGATCCAGCCTTCAAGGCCGATGGACACCCTCCTCCGTTACGGAAGAGGACATCAAGAAGTTGAGGGAGGCCAGATATCTGACCGCCGAGGTGTCGCATCGGCTGCCTGCTCGAGGGCAGGTCATCCCTACTCCCGAACCCAACGAGAACGTTGTGTTCGTCTCCCACTTCCTTCGAGGTCTAGGCCTCACTCTAGATCCTTTCGTCAGGGGCTTGATGTTCTATTACGGGTTAGATTTCCACGATCTAGCCCCGGACTCCTTTCTCCACATCACGGCATTTATTGTCGTGTGTGAGGCCTTCCTCCGCGTTACCCCTCACTTTGGCCTGTGGCTCAAGACCTTTGAAGTAAAGCCGAAGATGATCGAGGGGCAACAAGCCGAGTGCGGAGGTGCATCAATAGGCAAGATGGCAGGAGCTCCATGGCCGAGAGGTTCCTTTCCAGAGGTGCCTGAATTATGGCAACGGGAGTGGTTCTATGTCACAGCTCCCAGAAGTGCCAAGTGGGCGGCCACCCCTGCTTTCCGCTCGGCCCCCCACCACAACTGATGTCATGGATCAGCAGGGGTCTGAGCTGGGGTCCAGCCAAGGACGTTCCTATGCTGCAAAGCCGCATCCGAGATCTCTTCGAGGGAGATTTCAATTTGGTTGTGGTAATACAAGTTATGCTGGTTCGCTAAGTCCAGCCTTGCAAACGCCGGCTCCTGCGCTTGTGGGAGTTCAACCCAGAGGGACCACGTGCCATTCAAAGTTTCCTCGGCCTGACGCACGAGGAGATGTACAAGTCATTCTTCGGACCTCAAGTGGAATGTACGGATATCACCGAGGACGTGGGCCTGAGCAGTAACGGCACCACCGAACAAGTAAGAAATCCTCTAGCCGAACACACTGTCTTTTATTCGAGGTTATTTTTGAGGGTTCGCCTTTTGACCAGGACTGGCTAACGAAGGCGAAGATGATTCTGTGTTTGTCCCCCCTCCCTGAGGGTTTGGAAAATCCGGTATTGGAGAAGATGCTCGAGGTCGCACCTTGCCCGGAGCCCTTGAAGGAAGATACCGAGGGGGATAATACGGGCGAACGCGGGCCCCCATCTCTACCCGTTCCGACCGAGGGAACGAGCATTTCCACGAAGGAGGACGACCGGGGGAGGAAAAGGACTGCTTCCAAAGATCCGGAAGCCGAAGCCTCCAAACGGGAGAAGAAGTCTCCCACAGAGGGTCCTGCCTCGGAGGGTGCTTTTGCCGCACAAAGTCCGCGAGGGGATCAGCCCTCCAACGAGTCGTAAGTGATCCAAAATATTTTAATAGTAAGAGTATGCTATCTTTTTCCGCTGAGAAAACAACCACCGCATATATCTTGTAGTTCGGGCCTCAGCCCCTCTCAAATGAGTTCGTCTTCGGGGGATCTTCTTCCGGAGATGATGGAGAGCGAAACGCCTCCCCCGGACTCCTCCACTCCAGAAGCGGGCGACCCCGAAGTGTCGTCGCGGAGGGCCTCTCCGGATTCGGTGAGGCCAGAAGATAGTTCCGTAGACCCCAGAAGTCCCCAGTGTCCGGCTCACGAAGAGAGCATACGAAAGAGTCCGGCACCGCCTGGTGTGCGGTCGGACATTCTAAGGGAGTTGGTGGGGCGAGCGGCCATCTCAGAAGAGCACCGTATGATGATGGGTACGGTGATGGAGATAATCTCGTCCGCTGAAAGCGGATTACATGAAGCCTTTATGACTCTACTGACAGGCTTTGAGGTATGTGGGATAATATGTGATAGTACTGCACATGTTAGGTGTGCCCTGTGTAGATAGTAGCCCCTAAGACTCTGGTTGTCATCGAGACCGGCGGCGAACAGAGGAATGTACTCCCAGGCAATAACCAGACTGCCTCTATGTGCAGGTGGTGGAAGCTCCGGTGGCTACCCGGACTAATGAGTTTGCCCAATTAAAACGGCAACTGGATGCGGCAGACGCTGACATCGAGCTTGTTAACAAGAGGCTTGATGAGCCACAGGGTAAGTGTTATCATCCGGTGAATGCCACATAGTAAGAGCATCATAATGCCAGTATCTTTAATATGTTGTGACTCCAGATGGAGCTGCCACCGTGGAAGCCTTGCGGGCGGAACTTGCCCGAGCCAAAGAACAAGCGAGGATTAGTAATGCGGCTGCTTTGAAGGCAGCCGAAGAGCTGAAAGCCGAGAGGGCCGCACATTGCGGGAGCCAGGAGAAGATGTCCAAGATGGCCGTAGAGTTAAAAGAAACTGCCGACCGTTGCCGGGTCCTTGAGAAAGAAAATCGAGCGAAGGCAACGGACCTTGAGAAGGCCGCGGCGGCAGACAAAGACACCCGTTCTGCTATGAGGGCGAAGAAGGAGGAGCTGCAGGAAGCCGGGGATATTGCGGCTGGGAAACCCTTCATGTTAGAGAGGAAGTTCGGAGATCCACGGTATGCCCCTCTGGATCGGCTGTGGAGCTCGGCAGATGCGTATATGGATTTGGTGGCGAGCGCTGCCGATGCGGCCAAGTACTTCCAAGGTCAGACAAATCATGAAGTGGACAAGCTGTTCTGGACGCAATTCCACGTTCCAGAGCGTCCGCTTTCCTTGACTGACCAGCTAGCCGAATGGGCCGAACTGAATAGGTTGTCCGGACTCGCCATGAGGCCTGTTGTGGATCAGCTATGGCCGGAAGGGCCTAAGCCGAACAGCTATTTCAGCTTAGTGCAGCAGTTCCTTGATGCGGTGCCGCGTATTAATGCAATGAAGAGGTCGGCATGCATAGAAGGCTCGCGGATGGCCCTTGCCCGTGTTAAAGCATACTGGGCGGAGATGGACGCTACCACTGTTGCAGCGCAGGAGGCCGTGTGGCTACCAAACACTATTTCGAGGAAGTTCTCGAGGGTGCTCGTTTAATAGAGGCCAAGTGCTTGAAAAATATTATGTTTGAGTGATATGCATTCTCATTGTAAACATAATGCTTTTATGAAGTTTTTATAAGGCTATGTTTATACTTTTGCCTGAAAGTAGTATGATACCTCCTGTGCGGCCATTTATATATATACATGTGTATAACCTGAAAGATTGCAGCCGTCGGCTTCAATCCCCACACATATAATGCGGAGGTGCTCGCAAAAAACGTGTGTTCACACTTAACCCAACGTCTTGGTCCTGATAAGGAGGTGATAGCGCAGCGAGCGAGGCAACTGGACTATAATGCTTTAACACTTTCACTTAGCCATAGGAGTTTGACAGTGGGGCTACTAGTTAGCCCCTGGTGGCTCCGCACTCTCCCGATCGCGGGGTGCATATATGCCTGGCCGGAAAACGGCCCTTCGTTAAGGCGGAGGAATTCTAGCATTCCGATAGGTCATCGAGTGGTTGACCAGTCTCACGCTATATCATGACAGTCAGTTTTCGGCTTTCTCTACTGAGGCGCTCGTCCGGATGAACCAGGGCACAATCGCAGTAGTTCTCCTGGTGCTACCTTAGCCAGTAAAGCGGAACGTAAGGCACCAAAACACAAGAGCCGGGCAAACCCAACATTTGACCAAAGACAATGATTCGGAGCTGATGCATATAAGGCCGAACTCGCGACGCCGAACACTCCCTAAGGTATTCGGTCTTTATGGTATAAACTGGGCCGAAATAGTGCCGCTTTTAAGAAGCCCCTTGTGTCCAGGTACGTGCATTATTCTGACGTGGCCACATGCCAAGACATCAGCATCCTTCTCAATGGTGTTGAGAATTCGGTGGATATGTATCAACAAGAGACAGTAAAAAAGGTTTACGTAGGGTCTTAATCTAAAAAGAATCCTTGGAGCGGGTCCCTGCTGCACGTCTGCACTTGTGTCTCCGTTGTGCCGTATCCTGGACGAGTGTAGCACGATGATTATCTGTAGAAGAGAGGAGCTTAGGTAAAAAAGCTGTCGTGCAAAAAGTAGTTTTTAAATAAACCATGTATAATTCAAAGTGAGTAAGAATTGCCACTTGTCTGCGCACGCTGAGCCCCTTGTATTTGTAATAGGGGTGTGATCATTGATCCGGTATAAATTGCATATAGCTGCACCGGACTCGTCTAACCGTGTCCGAGGTCATGACGACCTGCTAAATATGTTAGTTGGTGAGGCCGTTTTTAGTGTGCGGCTGTCAAGGCAGCAGCACACTCTTCGGCACGCAGGAATTGCTTAACATTTCCGTTCACTGTAATGATGCCATGTGGACCGGGCATCTTGAGTGTGAGGGAAGCGTAGTGTGGTATTGCATTAAAGCGAGCGAAAGCTTCGCGTCCGAGTAGTGCTTGATAGCCACTTTGGAACGGAGTGATGTGCAAGGTTAGATGTTCGCTACGAAAGTTATCGGGGAGGCCGAATATAACTTTTAGTAGCAGGGAGCCCGTGCAACGAGCCCCTCGGCCTGGCGTTACTCCTTTAAAGGTAATATTGCTATGGCGAATTTTTGTTGGGTGTATCCCCATTTCGCAGATTATATCCTGGTATATCAGGTTTAGACTGCTGGCACCGTCCATCAGGACTCGTGTGAAGTGGTATCCATCAATTATTGGGTCTAATACCAGGGCAGCCCATCCTGCACGCCGGACACTTGCTGAGTAATCACGATTGTCGAGAGTGATCGGTTGAGACGACCAGTGGCAGGACTCCGCGGTGATAGGCCTTCGGGCATATTTTTCTTGGAGTGCCGTTTTGTTTCTGCCCTTGATCACGTGTAACACGTTTACTGTTTTGACTTCTGATGGAAATTTCTTTTGTTCCCCAGTGTCTTCCTTGAGAGGCTCATCCTCATCTTCACTTGGTGTATCCTCCCCCTTGTGTACGGCGTTGAGTTTGCCGGACTGCTTGAAGACCCAACATTCTCTGTGGGTATGATTGGCTGGTTTGCCAGGGGTGCTATGGACCTGACATGTTTGGTCCAGAATTTTATTCAGGCTAGACAGCTCGTCTCTGGCGCCTTTAGAGGGCGGCTTCTGACCTGGCCGAGAGCTTTTGAATCCGGCGTTTACTACCGTGTTCTTCGTGTTGTCTCCTTTGTTCCGGCGTTTGTTATTGCTGTTGCGCCGTGATTTCCCGTTTCCATCTCTAACTTTGGATGTACTGGGGTCGCTGGTGCTGCATCTGGCTAGCCAGCTGTCCTCACCCGTGCAAAAGCGGGTCATGAGGCTTGTTAATGCTGCCATCGTTCTCGGCTTTTCTTGGCCGAGGTGTCGGGCAAGCCATTCATCACGGACGCTGTGCTTAAAAGCTGCCAAGGCTTCGGCGTCCGGACAGTCGACAATTTGGTTCTTTTTAGTAAGAAACCTGTTCCAAAGCTTTTGGGCTGACTCTCCGGGCTGTTGAGTTATATGACTCAAATCATCCGCGTCTGGAGGTCAGACATAAGTCCCTTGAAAGTTTGCCCGAAAAGCGTCTTCGAGCTCTGCCCAGCTTCCAATGGAGTTTTCGGGGAGGCCTTTGAGCCAGTGACGGGCTAGCCCTTTGAGTTTGAGTGGTAAGTACTTGATAGTGTGGAGATCATCTCCTCGAGCCATATGGATGTGGAGGATATAGTCCTCGATCCAGACCCCCGGGTCAGTTGTTCCGTCGTATGCCTCTATGTTTACAGGTTTGAATCCATCTGGAAATTCATGATCCAGCACCTCACTGGTGAAACATAGGGGGTGTGCGGCACCCCTGTATCTAGGTGTACCGCATTGTTCAGCTGTTATATCGTATGCTGGGGCGTGCTTGCGTGGTCCATAGATGGATCTGGTTGCGCTGTTCTTTTGGTGCAAGCCCCCGCGTGAATCGCGTATTGTCTTGTGAGTAGCATTATTGGCCGCTCTATGTTGGCCGTGAGGTCGTCTATCCGGCCAGGTGGCTGTTTTGATTTTTGGTTGTGAGGGGTCTAAGGCCTCCTCATCGAATTCAGGTAGCAACTTCCGCTTTAGGTAGCTCTTGGTGGGGCGATTTCCGCCGTACTTTGCTGCTGTGTTGAGTATCTTACTCCATCTGATTTGGAGTGTGTCCTACGCAGCCTTGAGCCTTTGCTTCTGCTTTTTTAGGCTCCTCGCGGTGGCAACAAGACTTTGACGGGCATTCTGCTGCTCCGGGTGCCTGTCCGGCATTGTGTCGTCCAGACTATTATCTTTGACAGAATTGGTTTGTTCGGTTTGATTCTCCGTATTGCCATGGTCTGGCAGTGATTCGCCCTACTCCAACGCTGGGTCTGTGTGATCGTTATTTCTGGTGAGGCGGGATTTGGGGCGGCGCTTGCGCCGCCGCTTTGACTGCTTCTCGAGGGAACAAGCCTTCGGTGCGTCCTTCCGTTCCTCGTCGTCGTCTTCTTTTGGTGTGTCCACCATGTATACGTCATATGATGAAGTGGACATCCAGCGCCCTGTGGGCGGTGGTTCATCTTCGCCTCCAGCATCATTGTCCATACCGTCGATGTCTCCGGAGTCGAAGTCGAGCATGTCGGTTAAATCATCAACAATGGCTACAAAGTGGGTGGTGGGTGGGCGTCGAATTTCTTCATCGTCCGTATCCCAATCCTATTGGCCGTAATCTGGCCAGGGCTCTCCTGACAAAGAGAGAGACCTCAGTGAATTCGGAATGTCGCCAAAGGGCGAGTGCTGAAAGATATCCGCGGCGGTGAATTCCATGATCGGTGCCCAATCGGATTCTATTGGCAGGGGCGCGGATGGTTCGGTTTCCGGAAGAGAGTCCGGCACCTTGGAGTCATGGGCTGCGCAGAGGATTATGCTAGTGTTCGGCTCGATCACCGTTGAGATCGCAGCCCCTGAGGTGGTGTCTAGCCACCCGTCCTCTATTAGCGCAGCTGGCTCCGAGCTAGGGGTCGGAGCTGATGCGGGCGCGGCCTCTGGGGTACCGTCCGATGGCAGAGCTAGGTCATACCTATCGCGACAGTGCGGCGCGCCCGGCTGTGGCTCGAATCCGTTGAAGATCAAGTCCCCACGGATGTTGGCCATGTAATTCAAACTTCCAAATCTGACCTGATGGCCAGGGGCGTAGCTTTCAATCTGCTCCAGATGGCCAAGTGAATTGGCCCGCAGTGCAAAGCCGCCGAATACGAAGATCTGTCCAGGGAGAAAAGTCTCACCCTGGACCGCATCTCTATCGATGATAGTAGGAGCCATGAAGCCTAACAACGACGACATAGAGTAATTCTCAATGAAAGCACCAATGTCGGTGTCAAAACCGGCAGATCTCGGGTAGGGGGTCCCGAACTATGCGTCTAGGCCGGATGGTAACAGGAGGCAAGGGACACAAAGTTTTACCCAGGTTCGGGCCCTCTTGATGGAGGTAAAACCCTATGCCCTGCTTGATTAATATTGAAGATATGGGTGTTACAAGATTAGATCTACCACGAGATCAGAGAGGCTAAACCCTAGAATCTAGCCTACGGTATGATTGTATGTTGTGATTGTTGTCCTACGGACTAAAACCCTCCGGTTTATATAGACACCGTAGAGGGTTAGGGTTACACAAGGTCGGTTACAAAGGAGGAGATATCCATATACGTATTGCCTAGCTTGCCTTCCACGCCCAGTAGAGTCCCATCCAGACACGAGACGAACTCTTCAATCTTGTATCTTCATAGTCTAACAGTCCGACTAATGGAGATAGTCCAGCTGTCCGGAGACCCCCTAATCCAGGACTCCCACATATACGCATAACATAATTCTTATTCTTGCTTCATCCAAGCAATGGATTCATCTTCCAGAGTTTGTTCATGATGAATAAATTCTCGGTTTCAATTGTTTCATCTTTCCTTTCCGGAGTTCCAAGTTTTTCGTTTTATCTCGTCGCGAAGCTTCATCGAAATCATTGCAAGGATTCACCTTGTGTTTTCAACTTCTCTTTCTTTTTATCATCATTTTGTTACCGGAGTTCTTCATGGAGGCTCTACATTATGGGTCACCAAGGATTTAATCCCTTCTCGAAGTGTTAATCGAGATTCTTTTCAAAGGAGTTCAAGTATTCTTCATCTTGCATTCCGAAGTGCAATTCTTTCTACCTTATCTCTTGAGATGGTGTTATGTCATTCTTGTTAATTTCCCTTAGTGTTTCATGATTCCCAAGTTGTCCGGAATGACATGTTTTAAACCCATCATTTTTCAATTCGTTCTTGAGATCCTTTGCAACCAATCAATCTCTTCATTGGAGTTATCTTGGGTTATATTTCACCTAAAGCTTTCCCTAAGGATTGTTGCTATTAATGGTGCTTATAAATGATCCAAGTTCTTCATTTATCCTACCGGTGAGATAAGTTTCTCGTCTCCTTGTTCATATCAATCCAAATCCATTGTTTCCGTTAGTGGCAGAATTTCACCTCATAATTTTGGGATGTTTTCCATAAGCCCACATCAAGCTTATCCTTTTCTGTAGCGACCAGACCTCAAACGGTCCAATCTCTATGCTCAGGTGTCATCCCTCGATCAGTAAGGCTGACCCCGCACAATACTTGAAGGATTTATAACAGAGTAGCTATCACACACTTATTACATCGAGTGTCTCAAAAGAGAACTTATTGCAATAAATATGGCTTAAGGCCATCTAATAGCGATAACAGCGGAAGGCTTTGAAGATAAGTGAGTCCATCAACTCCAATGGCATCACTGAGTATAGAACCACGACCTAAAAGCACCTTAATCGTCGTCTGAAAAGTCTGCAACATGAGCGTTGCAGCCCGAAACGGGTCAGCACATGGAATATGCTGGCAATGTAACACATAGAGAGCAATGAAAGGTATAGACTATACTATATGCATATTTGGCTGGTGGAAAGCTCTATGTTTACAGTTTTGCGTAAAGCCAAATTTTCCCTACTCCAAAGGAATAGATTTTATGTAACTATCATGGTAGTTGTTAAACATTGAGAATGGTTGACAGCATTCTCAATCCCAATTAAGCATCATCAATAAACAAAACCCAATAAAATTAATTAGAGTAACAATGATGAGATTCACATGATAATCCAAGTACTAGATACTCAAGATGTCCATAACCAGGGACACGGCTAACCATGATTAGTTTATACACTCTGCAGAGGTTTGCACACTTTTCCCCACAAGACTCGATCTCCTCCGTTGAAATTCTCGCACTGCATGGTGTTTGAGAAACGAATGACCGAGAAACGCCCTCGATGCGGCTATATCTCCCACGTGTCGAAGCACGACTTAGAGGCATAACCGCATTGAAAGCAATGTCGCAAGTGAGGTAATCTTCACACAACCCATGTAATACATAAGGGAAAAGATACATAGTTGGCTTACAATCGCCACTTCACACAATTACATGAATAAAGCAATACAACATCCAAATACAATCAAGATCCGACTACGGAACCAAAATAAAAGAAGAACCCCAAATGCGACAAGGTCCCCGATCGACCCCAACTGGGCTCCACTACTGATCAACTAGAACAAAACAACACAAAGGACAAGATCTTCATCGAGCTCCTCCTGAGCTTGGTTGCGTCATCTGCACGGTCTCATCGACACCTGCAAGCTGGTTTTGTAAGTATCTGTGAGTCACGGGGACTCAGCAATCTCGCACCCTCGCGATCAAGACTATTTAAGCTTATGGGTAAGGTAAAGGTATGAGGTGGAGCTGCAGCAAGCGACTAGCATATTTGGTGGCTAACATACGCAAATGAGAGCGAGAAGAGAAGGCAAAGCACGGTCGATAAAAGTATGATCAAGAAGTGATCCTAAAACAACCTACGTCAAGCATAACTCCAACACCGTGTTCACTTCCCGGACTCCGCCGGAAAGAGACCATTACGGTTACACACGCGGTTGATGCATTTTAGTTAAGGTCAACTTCAGGTTTTCTACAACCGGACGTTAGCAAATTCCCATCTGCCCATAATCGTGGGCACGGCTTTCGAAAGTTCAAATCCCTGCAGGGGTGTCCCAACTTAGCCCATCACAAGCTCCCACGGTCAACGAAGGATATTCCTTCTAGCGGGAAGACCCGATCAGACTCGGAATCCCGGTTACAAGACATTTCGACAATGGTAAAACAAGACCAGCAAAGCCACCCAGATGTGCCGACAAATCCCGATAGGAGCTGCACATATCTCGTTCTCAGGGCACACCGGATGAGCAAGACGTCGGGTAAGCCAGCCCAGAGTTGCCCCTGGTAACCTCGGACATCGCTCAGTTGGACCAACACTTAGAGAAGCACTGGCCTGGGGGGGTTAAAATAAAGATGACCCTTAAGTCTGCAGAACCCAAGGGAAGGTGGTAGGTTGTTAGTGCAAATGGTAAAACCAAGGTTGGGCATTGCTGGAGGAGTTTTATTCAAGGCGAACTGTCAAGGGGTTCCCATTATAGCCCAACCATGTAAGGAACGCAAAATCCGGGAACATAACACCGATATGACGGAAACTAGGGCGGCAAGAGTGGAACAAAACACCAGGCATAAGGCCGAGCCTTCCATCCTTTACCAAGTATATAGATGCATTAATTAGATAAGAGATATTGTGATATCCCAACAAGTAAACATGTTCCAACAATGAACAACATCTCCATGTTCCAACAAGGAACAAACTTCAATCTTCACCTGCAACTAACAACGCTATAAGAGGGGCTGAGCAAAGCGGTAACATAGCCAATCAACGGTTTGCTAGGACAAGGTGGGTTAGAGGCTTGGTTCAACAATATGGGAGGCATGATAAGCAAGTGGTAGGTATCACAGCATAGGCATAGCAAAAGAGCGAGCAACTAGCAAGCAAAGATAGAAGTGATTTTGAGGGTATGATCATCTTGCCTGAAATCCCGCAAGGAAGAAGAACGAGTCCATGAAGAAGACAAACGGACGTAGTCGAACGGGTCCTCACAAACGCGACGTTATTGGAACCAACCCGAAGAAGCAAACACCGGAAAGAAGCACACAACATAGTAAACAACCACTGCATGAACATGGCATGATGCACAATCAAGTATGATGCATGTCCGGTTTAATGAAGCATGGCATGGCAAAAATGCACAAACAATTCTACAAATTAAGTGGAGCACAATATGCAACAGAGTTGCATATTGACGAAACACCACATGACTTATTTAGTTCACTCTCGGTTAGGTACTCAACAATATTAAATGTTGATTAACATGGCAAGAGATGAAGCATAACAAAACTATATCATCTAAACAATTTAAATGGGGCCGGATATAACAAATAACAAATTCGGTAAGTCCCCATATGCATTAGCAATTTTAATGCAACAACAAATTTTAACCATCTTAAAGTTGTTAACACGATGTGGATGACATGTTCAAGTTTATGCAATTTTTATTAAAAGTTGACAAGAGCATTAGGAAGCATTTGTCACCGTAGTAGAAAGAAAGGGGTGCCACGGCGACGATAATGAAACGGTGCCACGGCAACGTTCCGGTTCCGACAACTCATTGAGAACGTCGGTGGAAAAGAAAGTGTGGTGGGAGCGTGCAAAAGATGGTGGGGTGATCCCGGTTACAACGGTGGCGACAGTCCGGGTCGGGTCCGGGACAACTTTCGGACGCGCGTGAGAGATTCGATGCACTGTGTAGAGAGGGTTTCGGGGCCTGGTGGTTGATAGCGGACTGACGAGAGAGCCTAGGTTAGGCCTGGCGGTAGGTAGTGGGCTGTGTAGACGGTCTCGAGCTGAGAGAAGAGAAGAGAGGGAGGCTTGGCGACTGTTTCCAGAGACCGAAAACGTCCGACATTCGGCCGGCTACTATTGCCGCTGTATTTAATGGTAGGGCTAACAAACGGACTCCGAACGCGATGAAATTTGACAGGCGGTCTATCTACACTACAATAAGACCACACGTCAACTCTCATCCCATTCCGAGAACATTTTCCAGCCACTTATAAAATAATATTTCGGACGTGCCGCGGGCGCGTGCAAGTGTGTCTGGGTGGACAACGGAGAGAGCAAGGAGGCCGGGACAGATGCAAGTTTTAAAACATGATGATGCCATGCACATGATGTCATGATAAGATGCAACACGCAAGCAAATGACATGGCAACAACAACGAATAACAGGAAGACACCTGGCACATCGGTCTCGGGGCGTCACAGGTAGAACGTTACACCTACTTTCCCCTACATCTGCTAGTCTACCACTGTAAGAGTTCGCACGACTTAGTCAACTATGCTAGAGCCCATAGTAGCTTGTGGCTGCACATGGAAGTTTCTAGCATGAATAATCTCATGATCCCTTTGAGCCTGGGTGGCGGTCCAAAAGAAAACAGGCAATCGCTGGAATACCCAGGTGCCTCAATCCACCCAGATGTGTATTTAAGTTGCCACCTTAGATAAACCGTTAATTTAACAATCTCACATCTGTCATGGATTTCACTCACCCAATCCACGTGTACTAGCATAGCATGGCAATATAAGCAAACGTAGAAGTAACTCCCCAAGGTTTGGTAATAAAACAGGTGATAGGTACTACCTCATCTACTTCCTAGAACCCACAATTTAATTAGATCCTAATCATGCAATGTGTGAGGATTGACCTAATGCAATAAAAACTGGGTAGTAGGAGGTATGATCAAAGTGTTACTTGCCTTGCTGATGATCCAGGAAACCTAGCAATTCGAAGTAGCAAGCGGCGCACTCCGGGTACTCTATCGCAAACAAACAAGCATACAGTAAGTACTCAACTAATGCGTAGGTAAAACTCAAATAAGAGATCTAACCAGAAAGTTCAACTTAAGAACTCCGGTTGGCAAAAAGAATCAAATTGAACGAAGCAACGAAAGACAAATGGCAAAACAAACAGACTTCATTAACTATTCTGGATCTAGGGCAATTTTTACAGTGGCAAAAACTTGTTTGAGTTGGTTAAACGGAAAGAGGGTTTCGAGACGAAACTCCAGGTGCTTGAATCACCTGATTCCGATAAACGAGCGAAAAGTTATACTAGAACGAAAATTGGATCAGGAATCGCGATCAGAAAAATCGCGGATTTAATCCGAGAAAAAGAAAAACGATGAACAGATTAACGAACGAACGTTCGTTATCTGGATCTAAACGATGAACGCGTTCATTAAAACGAACGAACGAGCAAACGCTTGCTAAATAAATAAACCGGAAAAACTGATCTATTAAAAAAACAAAACTAAAAAAACCGAACGAGAAAACCGACAAAAAACTGAACGGTTTCTCGAGAAAAACCGGCGGCGGGTGGGGTCAACCTCCGGCGATGTCGGCGGCGGCGGCGCTCTGGCGGGCGGAGAGGGGCGGCGGCGACGCGGGCGGTGCGGCGGCGGGGCGGCGGCGCGATGCGGCGGCACGGCGGCGGGGTGGTGCGGCGCGCGAGGCGGCGGCGCGATACGGCGGCGGTGGTGGCAGAGGCGGCGGGGCGCTAGGGTTTGGGGTCGGCTGGGCTCCTTCCCGGCTTATAAGGCCGGCCGGGCCAGGTGTCCGGGTCGGACACGGCCCGTTAGGTCGGTTTGCGTTTTTTCAAATAGTTACGCTTAGAAAAAAACAAAAGTAATACTAAACGGACACCAAAAATCCCGAAATAAATTTTCCCCGGCTTCTAAAATCAAGCTGCACAGGATGAAAATTTATTTGGGGCCTAAATGCAATTTTGAAAAATGCGCATTTTTCCTAAATTCAAATAAAATAGCAAATAAAACCAAAATAAAATCTTATTTGATTTTATTATTAAATCCTCAATATTTCTTTATTTTGGGACAGTCATTTTATTCCCTCTCTCATATTTTTGTAATAGAAATAATTGAAGATAAAATAAATAAAATCAAATGATCCTATTTTTTCAAAATTCGAGAAAACTCAAATATGAAAATAACGAAGTCCCCAACTCTCTCCGAGGGTCCTTGAGTTGCATAGAATTTTCTATGATGAACCAAAATGCAATAATATATGATATGCAATGATGATCTATTGTATAACATTCCAAATTGAAAATTTGGGATGTTACATTTTCGTTGTTGGTTTTGCAACAACTCCGTTCGAGCCTTGTCCTAAAGATGCTTTTTCAAGCTCAGCTGAGGTAGAAGATGTTGTTTTCTTCTCCATTCTTTCATTCCAATGATCTATCTTCTATTCTTGCTTCCAGAGGCGTTGTGTTGTTGCTCTCTTCTCTCATCATCTCGAATGGTGAGGATCGTGTTCTTTTCGTGCTTATCCATTTAACCGGATGTTGTGTCCTCTGCTTCAAGTTCTTTTCATCTTACCAAGTCTTGCATCTCTTTTCAACTAGAGTGTTGTCCGAATTTGTTCTTCTTTGTTCCTCTTTCCTAATGGAGTGCTTTCAACTTTGATAATCTCCGTTGTATTCTTTCTTTCAAGTTGTTCAACCTTTCAGGGTTCTTTGGTTTCACTCGTTTGTCAAATAAGCAACTTAGTTTTACCTCTCCTCTTCCTCTTCCGTTTTCCCTCCGGTGCCATCCTAGATCTCGGGACGAGATCCTCTCGTAGTGGTGGAGTATTGTAACACCCCGGATACAACTTACCATATTTGTAACTCCGACTCTTGCCTTTTCCAGACGTGCGATACGATATTTCTTCGTGGTTGGGTTTTGTTTTCGTTTTGCATTTTGTCCATGTCATGCATTTCATATCATGTCATCATGTGCATCGTATTTGCATACATGTTCGTCTCATGCATCCGAGCATTTTTCCCCGTTGTCCGTTTCTCAATCCGACACTCCCTCTTGCACCTGGCGCACCCCTTTTGCCTCTTTTCGTGAATGGGTGTTAAACATTCTCGGAATGGACCGAGATTTGCCAAGCGGCCTTGGTACACCACCGGTAGACCGCCTGTCAAATTTCGTACCATTTGGAGTCCGTTTGATACTCCAACGGTTAACCGGGGAACCGCAAAGACCTCGTGTGTGTTGCAGCCCAACACCCCTCCAAAATGGCCCAATAACCCATCCAAACCCCCTTCATCCTCTCGGCCGTTCGTTCACGATCGCGTGGACGAAAACCGCACTCCATTTGGATTCTCCTAGCTCCCTCTACCTATAAATATGTGCCTCCCCCCGAAATTTCGCGGTGCAAACCCTAGATCTTCCTCCTCCGCGCGTGTGCATCGCCGACCGTGCCCGCTCGCCGGGATCGCCGCTCGCCATTGTCGGAATCGCCGTCCACGCCTCCAGCCGTCGACAGCGCCGTCCCTGCCGCCCGGCGACCCGTGTTGCCGCCTCCTTTCTCCGCCCCGCGCCGCAAGGGCCTCCCGCGTCCCTGCTCGACGCGTGCAGCCGCCATGGCGCCCGGGCTGCGGCAGGAGCTCGCGCCACCACCGCCGGCCTCCTTTGGCCGATCCAGGCCCCGGCGACCTGCGCCACCAGTTACCCGCGCTGCCTCCTCGCCGGAGGTGCCCCTCCGTCGACGCCTGCCCCGGATCTAGGCAGGATCCGGCCCGATCCGTCCCCTCGCCGCCGCTCGCGAGTTCGCCGGAGTTGCGCCGACGCTGGTCGTCACCGGCCCGACCTCTCCCAACCACCGGGCGGCCCCGTCCCGGATGCTCTCACCTATCCAAGCCAAACGCGCAACTACACCGCACCGTCCCGAACCACGAGATCCAACTTTTCCCCGAGGTCCAAATTTTGACTAAGTCCCTGAAGTTTCCAATATCATGTGTGCATCTTGTCATGTGCATAACTTGTTTCATACTGCTCCGTTTCATGCGCATAATATATCAAAATGTTCATCATGATGTGCTCTTCATTTTGTTCCATTGTGACATGCCTTTTTGAGTCCATCTTGATGCCCAAATTGTTGATGCAAGAGTGATATAAAATGTTAGGTGCTGATTATTAGCAGAGTATGAGCATTTGCCATTTTTGTTACATTTATTGTGTGCTTCATATGGGCATGAGCTATACATATGTTTTGGGCTATGCCATGCCATCTTTACAGGGGTGTATGCCATGTATTTTTGCAATCTTTGTGGTGACTAGCACAAGCATGCAAAGTAGCTCTCGTGATATTGCTGATTTCAGAGACTTAGAATTTCACCAAGTTGGACCTTGATTCCGTAGTCGGACCTTGATTGTATTTGGATTAGAGGCTTGCTAGGAAAGGTGGGTTAGAGGCTTGACATGGCAATATGGGAGGCATGATATAGAAAGTGGTAGGTATTGTGGCATAGCAAAAGAGCGAACAACTTTGCAATCAGTACATGGGATGTGTAAAGATTACCCCTCTTGCAACATGCCTACTATGCGGTTATGCCTCTAAGTCATGCTCTGACACATGGGAGATATAGCCGCATCGTGGGTGTTACAAGTTGGTATCAGAGCCTTCCCCGACTTAGGAGCCACCTGCTTGATCGAATCGCTGACGTTGTTGAGTCTCGAACAAAATGTTTTGAGTCTTAGGATTATATATATCGGAGAGTAGGATTATTTTTACTCCTCAGTCCCTTCATCGCTCTGGTGAGGCTTCCTGACGTAGAGTTTTGACTCTTCTCTTCTCAAATTTCACTAAATTTTTTTAGGATCACGCGGGTATCTTGGAATCGTTCTGATGGTTTTGTGACGAGAAAATTGTTCTTAGTGCCTCCTGACATTTAGGGGTGTGGCAGTGTCTCGGGGAGTTGAGCTCCGAGGTGTTGTCGTCACAATTTTATCACTGCAGTTCTGGAATACCTGAGTTCGCCGACATCAAAAATCTCTTTTATGCAGTTGTTGGTGAGATAACCTCGATGCCACCCAGTACTGGGGCGGGAGTTCGGGAGTATTGCCATAACTCGTATAACGGATGCTTTTCGAAGGTTGAGGTAAATGATTTCCGAAGGTTTCTTGGTTACGTGTTGAAGGATGGATACAGCTGGATGTAGGATTTGCTAGTTTTGGGTGAGATATTATGCTTCCCCTATATCCCCAACACCTGATTGCATAACCAGAAAGTTTCGGGAGTTTTATAGGTGGGAATTCAAGTAGCTCCAAGAAATATCTTTCCAACAGACACATGATACAATATGGGATCTTTCATATGTTTGTTCCGGCTTATTTTGCAAGTCAATCCTTTGTTTTGTTTTGAGTTGTGGTATTTGAGTTGCTTCAATGTCAAGTGTTGATTCCATACCTTTCCTAAGCGGTGTTATCATATTTCTATGTGAGTACTAATCCTTCATGATAATCGAGATTGTCATGTCAATCCTTTTCAACCGACGTGCTTCTCGTCAAGTGGATCCGATCATTTCAACATTTGCAAGATCCAATCTCAGTTTTCGTCAACGATGTTTGTTTCATCCGTCTCCAAGTTGTCTTTGTTTTTCCCCCCCCCCCCCCCCTTTTTCTTCAAGGACTCAAATTTCTGATTCAAGTATCCATTTTATTCATGTGAAGTCTCTCCATTCTTTTCCATCAATATTCTTACCTGGTGATTCTCAGGAAGATTCTAATGGAGCTTCAAGTTCCTCATTCTTCATTCTTTTCCTTTTTCGGTGGTTCCAACTCAAGCCTTTTAGGGTTGATCGTATTCTTTTCCTTGTTTCAAATTCTTTTCCATGCCGTTACACCTCTTAATTTTTTTTCACCTCTCGCTATTCATTTCTTCAGGAGTCCTGAAGATATCTCAGAAGGCTCGTCTTTTCATTGAAGACCCGTTCAACCTATTTCGAGGTTGTTATCCCATTCAAGCCATTTAATTCAACCGGTGCAATCTCTCTTTTCAAGCAATCCTTCAACGGTGTTTCTTTTGAGTGGGCCCTAACCCATAGGCCTTTTCCTAGGATCTTACCTGACTCTTCTAATCTTCCCGGAGTTACTCTCAAATTATTTTCCAAGTTTGATGTATGTATGAACTGTCATTAGTCAAATGTCTTTCACCAAAATCTTTCAAATTCTTTTGTTGTTGATTCAACCTTTATATTCTTCATTATTCCAGAGTGTCTCAACGATTCATGGTGGTGTTTCTCGTTGTCATTCTTGGATTTTGACGACCGAAGAAGAGTTTTTTCCTCCAAATCTTATCCGTTTCTCTCAAAGATTCGTGGTTCTAGCTTGTTGCCATCCTCTCATAATTGTTTTCGATTGTGAGAATTCTTTTCAACCATCCGGAGCAATTTAGGAGTCTTTTCTGTTTGATTCTCTGAAGGCCATCATTTCAGATTTATTCATTCTCAGCTTTCAGCTCTCGTTCTCCCAATCTTACCGGTGCATCGCTCAAATATCCTCTAATCAGCTCATGATCTATTTGTTCACATGTATCTAAATTCCTTCAAGTATCTTCATTCGTTTTTCAATTCTTCCTGGTGAATTTGTGCTTTTGCTATTTTCTTGTTCAATTCTTACGGTGGTTCTTCCAAGATTCTTCTTCCTTCGTTTATCATATCAATGCATTCGTGCTTTCCAAATTCTACCGGTGGATCGCTGAAGACCTTCTCAAGTTGTGCTATATCTATCTTCATCCTTGCTACGAGAATAAGTAGTGTGCCAAATCCGTTGCTTGTCATCAATTTAAATTGGTGAAGGATACACATAACATAATTCTTATTCTAGCTTCATCCAAGCAATAGATTCATCTTCCAGAGTTTGTTCATGATGAATAAATTCTCGGTTTCAATTGATTCATCTTTCCTTTCTGGAGTTCCAAGTTGTCCGTTTTATCTCGTCGCGAAGCTTCATCTAAATCATTGCAAGGATTCACCTTGTGTTTTCAACTTCTCTTTCTTTTTATCATCATTTTGTTACCAGAGTTCTTCATGGAGGCTCTACATGATGGTTCACCAAGGATTTAATCCCTTCTCGAAGTGTTAATCGAGATTCTTTTCAGAGGAGTTCAAGTATTCTTCATCTTGCATTCCGAAGTGCAATTCTTTCTACCTTATCTCTTGATATGGTGTTATGTCATTCTTGTTAATTTCCCTTTGTGTTTCATGATTCACAAGTTGTCCGGAATGACATATTTTAAACCCATCATTTTTCAATTCGGTCTTGAGATCCTTTGCAACCAATCAATCTCTTCATTGGAGTTATCTTGGGTTATATTTCACCTAAAGCTTTCCCTAAGGATTGTTGCTATTAATGGTGCTTATAAATGATCCAAGTTCTTCATTTATCCAACCGGTGAGATAAGTTTCTCGTCTCCTTGTTCATATCAATCCAAATCCATTGTTTCCGTTAGTGGCAGAATTTCACCTCATAATTTTGGGATGTTTTCCATAAGCCCACATCAAGGTTATCCTTTTCTGTAGCGACCAGACCTCAAACGGTCCAATCTCTGTGCTCAGGTGTCATCCCTGGATCAGTAAGGCTGACACCACACAGTACTTGAAGGATCTATAACAGAGTAGCAATCACACACTTATTACATCGAGTGTCCCAACAATTGGCCCCAGGTTGACTTTGAACTTCGTTCTTTGTCAATCTTCAATACTTAGACAAAAATCCATCTTCTTATCCTCACAGAAGTTTTTGTAACCTGCCGTGACATCATCTTTTGAAAATGCAAAAAACTTTTATGACATCATCTCCCAACGGATCTTCATCTTTAATGTCTCCCGAGAATCGAGGCATCTGTGTAGTTGGATAACCATTATTTGGCTATCATATCCCTCGATTTTCGCGCCCGTCTATTCACATTTTCGTTATAAATAGGCACGCTTCGGCCTTCCTCATTCTTCTCTCTCCCTCTCCGTCTTCTTCCTCTCGCAACCCTCCTGATGCTCGAGCCTCACCGCCGTCGTGCTTCTCCTTCATCTCCATCGACCTTGGCCGCTGCATCAACCCGAATCGGTCCAGAGAAACGGTGGCGACCTCTGTAGAAGACCTGCGACTGTAAGTGTTCTTCCTTTTGTTTCTCAGATCTGCATTAGGGTTTCCAGGCTCCTGTGTGTTCTTCATAGTTCATCGTAGTTCATCATAGTTCTTCCACCGCAAGCCTCTTCTTGATCCAAAAAGACATATATGCTTGTGCGGTAGCGTTTTTGTGCCTACTCTTGATGCCCACGAATCCCTTTCTCTGGTTCAAAGGTCCCATTAGAACCCACAAACTTATCTACGCTAAACTTTTTAGGTCTAGAATTTTTTTCATTTTGAATAACCATTTGATCTGGAATAACACCAAGCAGTTGGGAAACCTGTTTGTCTCAACACTTAGCTGATTTTGCTTTTCTCAAATATCTGTGGTCATGGCGGCTTACTGTGCCGGCTTACTTTTCCTTATATAGCATTAGCCCTTAACTAAGACGCCATTACTTCCCTGTATTATCATCATTTAACTGTTAATTTCATCATTGAATTGAACCGGCATGTTGCCTTTCTTTTCAGTTCGTATTTGAACATCATGCCATCAAAAGCACCAACCATCTGTAACTGGGTTCCCTCAACTGTAACTGAGGAACATTTGAAGGAGTTCTTCATGATAGGATTTCTGCCAGGAAAAGACGTCATGTCTTACCGTGCCCCTAACCCGGACGAAGAACGACCCAATCCAAGGGCTGGTGAAGTGATTGTTTTTACTGACCATATGAACCGTGGCTTCTCACTGCCCGGCTCAAAGTTCTTCAGAGAGGTCCTCCAGTTTTTAAAACTCCACCCTCAAGATATTGGGCCCAATTCCATATCTAACATCTGTAACTTCCAAGTTCTCTGTGAGGTGTATCTTCAACAAGAGCCGACCGTGGAGCTGTTTAGAGAATACTTTTATCTGAACCGACAGAACAAGTGCACCAACGACCTTAGCTTAGAGCTTGGAGGCATCTCAATTCAACACCGGTAGGGCACTGTCTTCCCCCTCATAGTCTTGCCGAGTCATCCAAAAGACTGGAATTAGACTTGGTTTTACTGCCAAGACACTTCACCGGCAAACGAGAGGACACTGTTAGGTTATCGCCCCGAACGTCTTGACTCCAAGTTCGCGCTCCCTGACAGGCTCACTGCCGCTGAACGCAGAAAGCTGATACCATCCATCAAAAGGATTAATGCTCTATTAGGGAACGAGTTAACTGGAGTTGATCTGACCCGCTGCTGGATGTCATGGCGGGTTATCCCTCTAAGCCGTCGGTTAAAGCTGATGTATGAGTATGGTGGAGGCCCGGATGACTGTCTTCGTCACATCCCGACTCAATTAACAGAAGAAGATATTGTTTCAATGTCAACCCTTCTGGTGAACGGGAAATACGAAGATTGCAGTATTGTCAGGTTAAACCCCTTCTGCAAGCTTAACCCGGTGCCAGAGGTAAGGATATTCTGATCTCTTCTCCTTTGTATTTTTCCCAGCCGTATTGTTTAATACTTGCCTGATCTTTTCATCGTGTTTTTACCTGTCTGCAGGCCAACTCTGACTTCTGGAAAGTTAAATATGACCACGAGGCTCCCAAGAAAGCGAGAGCCGCCGCCATAAATGCTAAGAAAACGACCCGGAGGTCGGAAAAGAAGAAGAACACTGCTGAAGATTGGATGAAGCTTGACGATACATCTGAGTCGGAGGTAGCCCTTGATTCCCTTGGCCAATTTTTTAATAATCTTATTAACACTGATCATTACCAGGATGACACTGGGGCCAGTCAGGCCGTGGAAGAAGAGGTAACTATCATTTCCTGTGACTCAGAGCCCTTGCCAAGACAAAAAATTCGACAAGTGATCCGTAAAGTAAGGTTTTCTAACCCTTTAGCTCACTTGGATCCCAACTTTATTTTGAAAAAGCAGCAACATGAGAGCCGCCATCAAGCCTGGACCGAAGACGAACTGGCTGTTGTTCTTCAACAAACTCCTTAGAAGCGCCGGAATGAGGTTTACTTCTTTTGTCCTTAACTCTGTTTATTGGATCCTTTCCCTTGCATTACTTTAACTTTATTTTATCTTTTCAGGAGGTGTCTCGCTCTTCTGGCGACTCATCACAGACTCAATTTTCGGCCTTCAAGACTGCCCCTGGGTAATGAAAAATCCTCCTTTTTTATAGGTTGTTCAAATTGTATTTTTATACTGACAGCCCTGCAACATTTCTCTTAGTGGCCAAGCTAAGTCCAAGAAGGCAAAGGCAGCTAAACCGGCGGAAGACCCGGCAATGCTTGAATCTGACCCGGCCAGGCCATCTTCTCCTCCATTAACTGACGCTCCAGAAGACGCGCATGTCGTTGCAGAAGCAAATCCTCCTGAGCCGTCGTTTGATGAGACCACTGTGAACCCTTCCGCAACTGGACCATCAAGTTCAGCCAACCCGCCATCACCATCTGCACAAGATGTTTTGATCACCAGGAGCCGTTTTATTGAGCCGGGGAATCCAACTGTGCTGGCTCGCCACACGGCGAAACAAGAGGCATTGGAGAGGCAGAAAGTGCGCTTTGACATTGCCAATTATGATCATCTTAATGCCAACGATATTTTATCCGGCTATCTCAGCCATGTGCACTCCAGTCGCGACTCTGAGATCGAAATGGTCAAATAGTTGCAGTTGAAATACGAGGTATGTTCTTCCGGCTTACCTTTACCTTTGAAACTTTTCTTGAATTCACTGAAATAGAACAAAGCTTCACCTATAGTCCCCAAGGGCCGGTTCCTTTTGATCATAAATGAGCCGGTACTTTAAATTGTTTTGTACCATATTCAAAGGACTTAATACTCCGGCTTAACCTTGAGAAACTTGCTGAACTACATACATTAGCCCCCAAGTGCCAAGTGATGTTACTTTGTAAAGTACTTGGGACTTAAAGTATGTGTTTACAGTCATAAAAATTTGTTTTGGCATACATTAGACCCCAAGTGTCAAGTGGTTTTTTGTAAAGTACTTGGGACTTGAATCTTGATTTTTGAACTTTAAGCAAAATCTTGACTCATCTGAGTGTTTTTTGCAGAATGCCTTATCTGAACTGAACTCGTAATTGACTGATGCGAAGACCCGGCTAGCGAGTCAGGAGGCGGAAATCAAATATGCTAACTCCAAACTGCAAATAAGTCTCTCTGAGACAGAAAATTTAAAGACCAGCTTCACCGCCAAGAAGAAAATCTAGGCAGAGGAAAAAACGCTTCTGACACAACGTGCCGAAAAGGCTGAAGCAGCCCTTGAAGAGGTTGCAACAGAACTGAATGGTTTAAAGGGCCAGGTGTCTCAAATGGTGGCCGCCATCTTTGGTAAGCCGTCTGTCTTTAATCTTGTGTACTTTTTACTGATCTGGAATATAAGCCGCTAGCTGACTTTGTGTATGAAATATGTGCAGGCCCACGAAGCAAAAACCTGAGCCAAGATCCTTTGATTAAACTGAAGGCAGTGTATACCTTAGTAGAACAACTGTATATTGGTGCAAAACGGGCACTTGCCGCCATCTCTCCTGCCAATCAAGGACCCAACCGGCTCAGCGACATCTTGAAGAATCTGTCAATCCTACCTGCCAGATTTCAAGAAGTGAAGCGCTCCTGTGCGTGAGCCGGAGCTTTGACTGCCCTGAGCCGCTCCAAGGCTTGGGTGCCAGACCTAGACCCGACGGACGTGGCCAGAGGCTATCCCACCGTGAAGGAAGACGGATCTCCCTTTGAGCAGGATGACTTCATGGCTTGCGTGCGCGGAGTCCGACCTCAGGCAACTACCCTTGGAGATGACACCAACATCGACAAATACCAGCCGGGTTTTGATGTTGAAAATAAGAAGATGGTGACTCCCTCGTACAAGGTGACATATTTGATCCCGCCTGTAAGAGAAAATACATTTGCCCCGGAAGTTGACCCGGCCGGCCTGATCGACGAAGAAGCCGAATTTGTCGCCGTGAATGGTTTTGACTGGTCAAAACCCAGCTTCCAGCCAACAAAGGGCGGTGAACCAGCGAGGGAGGAGCAATAATCATCTTCATGGGTTTATAAAAACCTTGTAATAGTTTAGCTATGAAAACACTATGCTTTGCTTATGCCCTCACGCATAAAACACTTATACGTGATTCTGTGTTTCCTGATGTCAATATGTGCATCATACTAATGGTTGTCCCTGTAATATTTCAGCTCTGTTCCTGTAGATACTAGGGAAAAGACTGGCTTGGCGGCTTAGTACTGAACGGGTTTGAACACCCGGCTTATAGCCAATATGTTTACCATAATAAAAAACAGAAACAGAAAAATGAGAATGAGGCTGAAACTAACCCGTTGGTTAATGTAGCAGGCAATTGCGTATAAACAATAACCATACGTGTACCTTTGATCCTTAGACCACCGGTTTAAATGACCCGGGTAATGAAGTTGATAACTCAAATCTTTTTGAGAAGTCAATGCTTCTGAATACTCAATGATCATCAAACATTGGTGGCTGTGTTGTCAAATAGTCTAGCCGGCGAAGAAGACTAGGCTAATTATTTGTAATATTGAGACAACAAAATATTAAAAGGCAAACAACAGATAATAAGTATACTTTAACCTTGTACTGAAAAGGTTGGTGGCTTCTGATTTGAATACGATCAGTAAACCGGACCAAAGGGGTTAAGCTAAGGTTCGAATACGACCATATAGCCCCCAGTGGCTTTGGCGTTGCGCCGATCAAGAGGGTGCCGACAGCTATGCTCTCTTTGGTTTAAATACGACCTATGTTTGAACAGGAAGCCCCCAAATGATCTTGAGAGGTTTTTAACGACCCTGATTCGAATACGATCCAAGTCGGACCCAAAAGGGGTTAAGCTATGATTCAGATACGATCATGAAGCCCCCAAGTGAGTTTGGCCTTGAGCCGATCAAGAGGGTTATGACAGCTATGTTCTCTTTGGTTCGAATACGACCTATGTTTGAACCAAAAAAGGTTAGACTTGATTCAAATATGATCAGCTCCTTAATAGTCAGTTGAAAATATAACATAACAAAGATATGTAATCTTTTGAAAAGAAAAGAGACCGATGGTCCTGCTTTATTACTTGTCATGGTATATACAATGTTAAAGTATGTACATGAAGAGAGCCGGTGGCTCAGTTGTAGTATGGCCGAACTTGAGCAATGTTCCACGGCCGACGGGTCTCCTCCTCCGACTTACGTGAGTCTTTGTGCTCTCTAACGTCAATGAGGTAATATGACCCGTTGTTTAAGTTCTTGCTGACCACAAAGGGTCTTTCCCAAGGTGGGGATAACTTGTATGCATCTGACAGATCCTGGATGAGCCGGAGCACCAGGTCGCCTTCTTGAAAAGTTCTGGACTTAACCCGACGGCTGTGATAACGGCGCAGGTCCTGTCGATAAATTGCTGATCGAGCCGCTGCTAAGTCTCTTTCTTCATCTAACAAGTCGAGTGCATCCTGTCTGGCTTGTTCATTATTAGCTTCAACATAAGACGCCATGCGGGGCGAGTCATGACGGATGTCACTAGCCAACACTGCTTCTGCTCCATACACCATGAAAAAAGGTGTGTAACCTATAGATGTGTTAGGTGTGGTGTTGATACTCCACAACACCGAGGGTAATTCGTCTACCCAAGAACCCGGTGTTCGCTGTAAGGGAACCATAAGCCAGGGCTTGAGACCTTTTAAAATTTCCTGATTTGCTCTCTCAGCTTGACCATTAGATTGAGGATGAGCTACGGAAGAAACATCAAGCCGAATATGTTCACGTTGACAAAACTCCTCCATAGCCCCTTGGGATAAATTAGTGCCATTGTCTGTGATAATGCTGTGTGGAAAACCAAAACGGAAGATCTCCTTTTTCATGAACTGAACTGCCGTGGCCGCGTCACACTTACTTACTGGCTTCGCCTGAACCCACTTAGTGAATTTATCAACTGCCACCAAGAGATGTGTCTTTTTATCCTTAGACCTTTTGAAAGGTCCCACCATGTCAATCCCCCACACCGCAAACGGCCAAGTGATTGGAATCATCCGGAGCTCTTGAGCCGGCACATGTGCTCGCCGTGCAAACTTTTGACATCTATCACATCTGCTGGCCAAATCCTCTGCATCAGCGTGAGCCGTCAACCAGTAAAAACCATGACAAAAAGCCTTGGGAACCAGAGATTTTGACCCGGCGTGATGACCAAAATCGCCTTCATGGATCTCACGAAGTATTTCTTGGCCTTCTTTGAGGGAAACACACCGCAGAAACGCTCCAGAGACGCTGCGATGGTATAGTTCTCCATCTGAAATCGTCATTGACTTAGACCGCTGGGTTATCTGTTGAGCCAGAGTCTCATCCGCTGGCAACTCTCCCTGGGTCATGTAAGCCAAGAACGGCACTGTCCAATCTGGGATGACATGAAGAGCCGCCACCAACTACGCCTCTGGGTCAGGAACAGCTAAATCTTCTTCTGTGGGCAACTTGACAGACGGGTTATGCAAAACATCCAAAAAGGTGTTAGGTGGTACCGGCTTGTGCTGAGACCCCAACCGGCTTAAAACATCAGCCGATTCGTTCTTCCTTCGGTCAATGTGCTCCACCTGATAACCTTTAAAATGCCCTGCAATAGCATCACCCTCCCGGCGATAAGCCGCCATGAGAGGATCCTTGGAATCCCACTTGCCTGATACCTGTTGAGCCACTAAATCTGAGTCGCCAAGACATCTGACCCGACTCAGACTCATCTCTTTTGCCACTCGAAGACCATGGAGCAAAGCTTCATACTCCGCTGCATTATTAGTGCAAGGAAACATCATCCGTAACCCATAACAAAATTTGTCACCTCGAGAGAGGTTAAAACAACTCCAGCCCCCGAGCCTTCCAACTGTCTAGACCCATCAAAGTGAATAGTCCAATACGTGTTGTCTGGTTTCTCTTCTGGCACCTGCATCCCTGTCCAGTCATTAATGAAGTCAACCAGTGCTTGAGATTTGATCGCAGTACGTGGTACATGCTTCAACCCATGAGATCCAAGCTCAATGGCCCATTTGGCGACTCGTCCAGTGGCTTCTCTATTTTGAATGATGTCTCCCAAAGGAGCAGAGCTGACCACAGTGATTGGATGACCCTGAAAATAATGTTTAAGCTTCCGGCTTGCCATAAACACCCCATATACGAGCTTCTGCCAATGTGGATATCGTTGCTTGGATTCAATTAACACCTCACCAACGTAGTAAACCGGCCCTTGAACCAGATGTTCCTTGCCAGCCTCCTTGCGCTCCACCACAATAGCCACACTAACAACTCATGAGTTAGCGGACACGTATAACAACAGCGGCTCTTTCTCAACTGGAGCAACAAGGACCGGTGGCTCAGCAAGCTGTGACTTCAGATCTTCAAAACCAGAGTTTGCAGCATCGGTCCAAACAAAATCACCTGTTTTCTTCATCATCTGATACAAAGGCATTGCCTTCTCCCCTAACCGGCTTATGAACCAGCTCAAAGCAGCAACACGACCTGCCAGCTGTTGAACATCATTGATGCATGTTGGTTTGGCCAGGGAGGTCATTGCCTTGATTTTCTCCGGGTTAGCTTCATACCTCGGTTGGACACCAAAAAACCCAAGAGCTTTCCGGCTGGGACTCCAAAAACACACTTAGCCGGGTTAAGCATCATTTTGTAGACCCGGAGATTATCAAAGGTCTCTTTCAGATCCGCAACCAAGGTTTCCTCTTTCCTGGATTTTACCATTATATCATCCACATAGGCATGAACATTACGCCCAATCATATTATGAAGACAATTCTGCACACACCGTTGATAAGTCGCCTGGGCACTCTTAAGCCCAAAAGGCATAGATACATAGCAGAAAGCTCCAAAGGGAGTGATAAAAGTCGTCTTCTCCTGATCTTTGACCGCCATCTTGATCTGATGGTAACCTGAATAAGCATCCAAGAAACTCAAACGTGCGCAACCCGCCGTAGCATCGATGATCTGATCAATACGGGGAGGGTAAAAGCATCAGCCGGACAAGCCTTGTTTAGATCAGTGTAATCCACACACATACGCCAGGTGCCATTCTTTTTCAGTACAAGCACCGGGTTGGCTAACCACTCTGGGTGAAAGACTTCTACGATGAACCCGGCCGCCAAGAGCCGGGCCACCTCTTCTCCAATGGCCTTGCGCCTTTCTTCATTGAACCGTAGGAGAAACTGTCTGATAGGTTTAAACTTTGGATTAATATTGAGAGTGTGCTCAGCGAGTTCCCTCGGGACACCCGGCATGTCTGAAGGTTTCCATGCAAAGATGTCCCGGTTCTCACGGATGAAATCGATGAGCGCGCTTTCCTATTTTGGATCCAAGTTTGCACTGATGATGAACTGCTTGGATGAGTCGCCAGGCACAAAGTCAACCATCTTGGTGTCATCAGCTGATTTGAATTTCAACACTGGCTCATGCTCTGTTGTTGGTTTCTTTAATGACGTCATGTCTGTCGGGTTAATATGATCCTTGTAAAACTTTAACTCCTCTGTTGCACAAATAGATTCAGCATAGGCAGCATCACCTTCTTCACACTCCAAAGCTATTTTCCGGCTCCCATCTACTGTGATGGTGCCCTTATAGCCCGGCATCTTGAGCTACAAATATACATAACACGGCCGAGCTATGAACTTGGCATAAGCCGACCGTCCAAATAGAGCATGATATGGGCTTTTGATCTTCACCACCTCAAAGGTTAATTTTTCTGCTCTGGAATCATACTCATCCCCAAAGGCTACTTCCAGTTCAATCTTACCCACTGGGTACGCCGACTTGCCAGGAACCACACTGTGAAAAACGATGTTGGATTGTTTAAGACTCTTATCAGTCAACCCCATCCGGCGGAACGTCTCATAGTAGAGGATGTTGATGCTGCTGCCACCATCCATGAGTACCTTAGTGAATTTGTATCCACCAACCTGAGGCGCCACTACCAAAGCCAAGTGACCCGGATTATCGACCCGGGGTGGGTGATCCTCTCTGCTCCACACAATAGGCTGCTCTGACCAACGTAAGTAACATGGAATCGCCGGCTCAACGGCATTGATAGCCCTCTTGTGAAGCTTTTGGTCCCTCTTACATAAACTAGTGGTGAATACATGGTATTGCCCACTATTTAGTTGTTTTGGGTTGCTCCGATATCTGGACTGTTGCTGCTGATTACCTTGGCCGGGTTGTGGATTATATCCTCCTTGGTTACGAGGACGGCCCTGACCGTGAAATCCTCCTCCACCTGAACCGGCGCCCGGGCCTTGGAAACTGCCTCCACCTGAACCGCCACCTGAGCTGTGACCTCCATCAAACACGTTTGAATTTTTAAATGCCTTCATGATCATACAATTTTTCCACAGGTGGGTGGCTGGCTTCTCCCGGGTGTCGTGCCTTGGACAAGGTTCATTCAACAGTTGCTCAAGGGTGGGACCTAACCCGCCCGACTGAGGGGGTTGTCTTCCCTTGCGCCGTTGATTTCCGCCCTGTGCATTGGTGTTAGCAACAAACTCATCAGCCTTATGTTTATTACCTCCTTGATTTTCCGTGTTATGCTGGTGACCCTTGCCGTTGCCGTTCTTCTTTCCCTTCGATGTCTTTTCTTCGTAAGACACCGGGTCTTTGGTACTATAAGAATCAGCATACTTGACGAGAGCTGCCATCAACTGGCCCATGTCATTACAGTCACGCTTGAGCCGCCCCAACTTCTGCTTCAGAGGTTCAAAACGGCAATTTTTCTCCAACATCAAAATTGCTGAGCCGGCATCCATCTTATTAGACGAATGTATTATCTCCTTGAGCCGGGGCACCCAATGGGTTGTACACTCACTGTCCTCTTGCTTACAATTAGTTAGGTACACAATCGACATAGGCTACTTACACGTGTCTTTGAAGTTCTGGATGAACCGGGCCTTTAACTCCTCCCATGAGCCGATAGAATTAGGCGTCAACCCCTTCAACCAAGTACGAGTTGTCCCATCCAACATCATAGTGAAATACTTGGCCATTGCTGCGTTGCTGACCTCCAACAACTCCATAGCCATCTCATAACTCTCAATCCAAGCCCCGGGCTGTAAGTCAGCCATGTAATTAGGCACCTTACGGGCCCCTTAAAGTCCTTTGGCAAACGCTCATTACGTATGGCCGGCACCAAGCAAGGGACGCCTCCGGTTCTTGTGGCCACTCCTACCTCGACCGAGGTTGCTGGATAAGTCGGAAAAGTTTGATGAGCCGCCTGATCTGCTGCCATTTGAACTGCTCGTTCTGCCTCTTGTTGGATCCTTTCCTGATCCGCCAAGTTAAGGGCTCTAGCCCGCACCGGCTCATGCCTGTGCGGCCGGTTGCGGCGTTGAGCATTGCTTGACATGTCTGCGGATTCCATATGCCTACTTTAGATCGGGCTCTAGCTTGGGCGAGGAGTTGAATGGATCCTTTCTCGACTGTAGGAGTACGCATCCTGCTGTGCCAGAGCTGTTTGAAGAAGTTCTCTTACCCTCCGTGTTTCAACCACCGCCGGCGAGTCGCCTTCCATCGGGAGAGCCGCCCAATGAGACGACGCTGCGATGAGCTTTTCCAAGGGGTTGGAGAAGTGACCCGGCGGTGTTGGTATGTAATGAGGCGGAGCGGTAATGATACGAGGTGGTCCCATGGCACACGGCTGGACCGGTGCGCCGGGTGTCGTGATCCGGTGTGCCTCCGGCGGGTTGCTTCCCCTAGCTCTGGGTGTGTGGAATAGGTTCCTAGGATCAAGCGTCAGAGGTAGACGTGACTGAGTTTTCTGATGCCTTCTCCTCATGACCTTGTTTGACGCGTTCAGATCCACCGAGAGCCAGAAGGTCTCTGCTTGAAGCTGTTGAGCACGAACATCTAGAGCCGCCCGTTCTGCTGCCATCCTGGCTTCCTCTGCATCCAGATTTTCCTTAGCTTGCACCATCTCTTCACGTACGCGTCCCATCTCTGTGTCATGCTGGGCTTTATCCGCCGGTTCTACCACAGCAGTCAAAAGAGTCGTCAGTTTATCCATGAGGTCCATTAGAATCTGAGCCAGGGGGTGCGCGGGGTCTTCTGACCCGGCTGCGACCGACCCGGTAGCTGTCGCCGCTGCTGCTGTGGAGTTCTGCCCGGGCAGTGTCCCTGCCATGAAGACTTCGGTCCAATTTGGCGGCTGAAGGGGGTCCGGAATACTACTGCCATCGGAACAGCCCCCGAGCATGCCATCCTACAGCTGGTACAAAGAGTCCGTCTCGCCCGTTGATGATGCAGTGTCAGAACAGATGACCGTCTCACCACCCTCCACCGATCTTTCAGAGTATTCACCACTATGGACGCAACCTACGAAGGCATGCTTCACGACAGATTGAACATGGGTGGTCCTTGCGCGCTGAGCCGTTTCGATGAGGTTGGTGTGGACGTCCGGCTCAGGGCCTTACTCGCCGATCCGGCCGATGAAGACATGAATTCCGCCAAAGGGGACCCGGTACCCGTACTCAATTGAGCCAGCCTCGGGGCCCCAGCCTTCGTCATTGCTGTAGAGCTTGCCGCGACGACTCTTGGTCATCCGACCCACAGCATATCCCTTGAGCCCTTCGAAGTTGCCCTTCAAGAACTCAAATCCACCGTGCGCTGGCCCCACGGTGGGCGCCAACTGTCGTGGAATTGTCACGGCAGATGTCCTAGAGAAAGGACTTAGTCGTAGGGCCATCGCAACTAGGAAGCTTAAAGGGGTTAATCGGGATAAGGACATGAGAGGTTTTATACTAGTTCGGCCCCTTACGATGAAGGTAAAAGCCTACGTCTAGTTGTGTTGGTATTGCTGGGGGTTTCGATCACCAAGAGGCTTAACTCGCCGGCTTGGTTATCGATCTCTTGTTTCTTGCCCTAAGCCACCACCTGGTCATCCCCTTATATACACGGGTTGACGCCTGGTGGTCTATAGAGTCCCGGCCGGCTCATAATCGTGTCCGGCTCGATGACTTTCTTTACATGCCTTTCTTTACAAGTCTTTCCTTATATACGGCGGTTCACAATACCGGGCCTTAAGCCGCCTCCAGGCCTTTGGGCCTTCTATAAGATTTGACAATCTATCGTCTTGAATGTTTACTGGGCTTTTTGTGTAACCCGCCATTGGGGCTGACCCGGCCCCTCCTGGGTGGGTCATAACTGATAGCTACATCCCCAACAGGATTGATGTCCGAATTTGTTCTTCCTTGTTCCTCTTTCCTAAAAGAGTGCTTTCAACTTCGATCATCTCCGTTGTATTCTTTGTTTCAAGTTGTTCAACCTTTCAGGGTTCTTTGGTTTCCCTCGTTTCTCAAAGAAGCAACTTAGTTTTACCTCTCCTCTTCCTCTTCCGTTTTCCCTCCGGTGCCATCCTAGATCTCGGGACGAGATCCTCTCGTAGTGGTGGAGAGTTGTAACACCCCGGATACAACTTTCCATATTTGTGTCAGGACCCCGATTCTAAGTCACACCGATCTAGCCTGTAACACCTCATATCACGTTGCGGCCTCACGCACGGTATTCCCACGGGTGTCGCCTTACCATGGCCCGGGAACGTTTGCGCCTTTTGGCTCACGTATATGATAGTGTCGCTAGCATCCATATGACAAAGAACCCGGGCCGACATGACTAGTCGTGAACCCAAAGTGGCACTAACTTACGGGGACAGGCATACATGAATCAACATCAAGCATGTCAGTCAGCAGCGTGTGAATCCGGGCTGTAGCACTGGGCTAACAGGACTCCGGTGAACCGGGCTGTAGCAGGCTAGGCAGGACTCCGGATGTCACCGCGTGACATTTCCCCGAAGGGACAGACACAGGAACGAAGTGAATCACATGCCGGCCAGTCAAGTGTTCCAGAGCAGTAGTGCTGGGCTAGCAGGACTCCGGTGAACCGGGCTGTAGCGGACTACTATGGCTCATGGGAGCACAAGACTACATTTCCCCATAAGAGAGGCTACCAAGGATAAACAACTAGGTTGTCGGATCCCACACATACCAAGCATTTCAATTATACACACAATATGCTCAATATGTGCAATACAACATGGCATCACAACAAGACTCTACGACTCAGAGTATTTATTCATTAGGCTCCGAGGAGCGAGATATTACAAACATGGGTCTCATGACCCAACAATCATAGCATACAATCAAAGCACATGCGGAAGCTTAACATGTCTGAGTACAGACATCTATAAATGAAAAAGGCTGAGAAGCCTAACTATCTACCAGATCCTGCCGAGGGCACAAGATCGTAGCCGAGGTATCAAGCTAAACGTTGAAGTCCACACAGAACTACTAGCGAGACTCACGTCTCTGCAAAACATAAAATAGGCAAACGTGAGTACAAATGTACCCAGCAAGACTTACATCAGAACTATTTACATATGCATCGGTATCAACAAAGGGGTGGTGGAGTTTAACTGCAGCAAGCCAGCTTTGACTCGGTGGCTATCCTGAACTATGACTGCAAGTAACTCTTTTGAGGTGGCGCACACGAGTCCACATATTCACCATACCAATACACCACTATGGATCTGCTCCCGTCTCCCTACGAGAACGCCATCCATAGCACTCACGCTTATCTTGCGCATTTTAGAGTATCCACTTTCACTTGTCTATGAACTATGCAAGGGTCCAAGTTTCCATATCCGAGGAACCCGGCTATTCGAATAGATAATGATAACCCTGTAGGGGTGTACTTCTTCACACACGCTCTCGCCACTTATTGCCCTCTACACGTCATGTACCTCGGCAACCTTCAAGCGGAAGCCGGGCAAGGGAGTCGGCCACGACCTGACTAACCAACAAGTCTCTAGTCTTGGTTTATCGCCTATTCGGGTTCCATCCGCAAGGAGATCCGGCCGGGGTGTCGCTCACTGCCCCAAACGATGTGTGCAGGGTTCCCAAGCCCACCATCCGGGTGCCACTTGGTACACCGTGCCACTGTGCCTAGTCTGCCCCAAGCCCACCTGTACCGGGTGCCACTTGGTAGACTACTAACACTACCTACAAACACCAGAAACTAGTTGCAACTCCTGGACAGAGATCAAGTTGATTAATAAGCCGAGAGGGGTCGAGTTACCGGAACCCAATGTGTGGTAGTAACTGTTCATGGATCACAAACACAGAACTCAGTTCCTGAGGACGGCTGCAATGAGACAACCCACCATGTACTCCTACATGGCCTCTCACCGCTACCTTTACCAAATCGTGTTCACACACTTAGCTCTCAACAGTAGGACATGTTCACAACTTTCCAATTCACCCCCAATGAATCAGACCTGACACAACTCTAAGAAATAGCAGGCATGACTAACAAGCATGAATGAGTAGGCACATCAGGGCTCAAACAAATCCTACTCATGCTAGTGGGTTTCATCTATTTACTGTGGCAATGACAGGTCATGCAGAGGAAAGGGGTTCAACTACCGCATCATGTAATAGTTGAAGCGCTATTGTCCTAATGCAGTAAAAGGGAGCAGGAGCGAGAGAGTGGGATTGTATCGGAATGAACAAGGGGTTTTTGCTTGCCTGGCACTTCTGAAGATAGTATAGTTCTTCATCGGTGTCATCGATCTCATCGTCGAAACGTCGTCTACTGAGAGGGGACAATCACCGGCAACTGAGAAAGAACACAATCAATGCAATGCCACAATATGATGCATGATCATGACATGGCAATATGCTGTGATTTGAGCTAATGCATCTAGCTATGATTTAAATGAAGTTGGTTTGAATACATGATTCAAATTCCAACTCCATATATGATTATTTAAATGCCCTTTATTTGTTTTGTCCAAAACAGAGGAAAAACATTGTTCAAACATGCATGAAAATGGTACAGATGGATTCCTTAAATTTTTCTGATAATTTTTCATATATAAATCTTTTCATTTGGAGTTACGGTTGAAATTCTATGAATTTTAGAAGTTTTGGATATTTTCTGAAATAAATAAATCATTTCTGATTTATTTTAAAATCCCATAAAATAATTACTGCATCAGCCTGATGTCATAATGATGTCAGCAAGTCAACAGGGTTGGTCTGGGTCAAACCTGACCAGTGGGGCCCACTGGTCAGTGACCCAAGGCTTGTTTGTGTCGCTGACAGGTGGGCCTGGTCAACTGCCGTGTCAGCAAAGTCAATGCTGACGTGTGGGTCCCGCTAGGTTATAACTAATCTAAGCAGGAAAGTAAACCCAGGGTTAATTAGGGGTGGGGTCCATCCGTCAGTGAGCTAGGGGTTAGTTTAGTAGCGTCAATTGCCACTAATGATGGTGCCACGTCGGCACGGCCGGAGTTAAGCCGCCGACGACCTTCCCACATGGCGGAGTCCACACGGGGCGGTGCTATATGGGGTGGCTGGGCGAGCAAAGGGCACCAGGAGGAGGCCCACACTCGCGCGCATCCAACGGTGGCCTCGGGTGCCATGGGGACGGTCGGGAACGTCGACGACGACGACCTCCTGCGGCGGCGGAGCCACGGCTTCGAGCGGGATGGCACTGTGGTGCACGGCGAAGCAAGCTAGGCATACGGTTGGGTCGTCAGGATCTGCAGGATCTCAACGACGCGCTCGGGCGTGGCTTAAACAGGCCCTGCTCACGGCGGCGACATGGCCGGCGGCGGGGAGCTCTTGGGTGCGGCAGCAGGCAGGGCTAGAGCTCGAGCGCGAGGGGGGAAACATGGGAGAAAGAATGCGGGGCTCACGGTGATTGTGGAGGCATCGACGGTGAGGTCGGGGAGGCCCTCACGGCGACGAAATCGACGGCGGCATCTGACAGTCGAAGGTGGAAGACGGTGACAAGCCCGGCATTGTGGCACTTCCCTTCTTGTGGCCGTTGAATAGGTGATGCGGAGGAGCTCGGTGGAGTCGGGGAACACGGTAGGAGACCTCGGGTGGGCGATTGCTGCGGCGGTGCACGACGGCGAGCTGCGGTGATTCTCGGGGTTGCTCAGGGCTACGAGAGAGCGAAATCCAGAGGAGAGGGAGAGGGCTAGACAGCGAGGGGAGAGGCAGGGGAGGTCGGGGACGTCTCCTGGCGTCGCGAGAAGGACCAGGGGGGAGGAAGCAGGATGTGGCGTCCGGTGCGTGCACGGGCGACACGCCTCTGCCTACTGGCAGAGGTTGAAGACGCCGCTTCCGCCTGGTGGGCTGGGCCAGTTATAGAGACGGGCCAGGTAAGCGCGCCAGGTAAGTTTCTATCCTTTCTACTTCTTTCTGTTTTTGTTTTCTATTTTTGTTTTTCTGTTTTGATTTAGTTTCTAGACCAAAACATTTTGTAGCTTCTGAAAATTATTATGTAGCCTGATACAAAATATTCAGAGCCACTCACAAGTTTTCAGAATTGTTGGAGTTATAAAAGTATTTATAGGAATTTATATCTCCAATTCAAATACTATTGATTTAATTCAAAGGCCCAAAATAAATATTTCTGAGACACCAAAAATATTGGTTTGGATTTTAACCCTTGTCAATATTTCCAGAGGATAATAGGAACATTTTCTTGGACTTGTTTGAAGCAGTTTTTAATGTTGATCATTTTTAAAAGGTTTCGGAGGCTTTGAAAATTCCTTCAATTCAATTTCCTTGAAATTTAAACATGATGCATGCTCACCAATGCAACTATTACACTCATATATTCAAGGGCTGTGACAACTTGTAACTCTGACTCTTGCCTTTTTCAGAGGTGCGATACGATATTTCTTCATGGTTGGGTTTTGTTTTCGTTTTGCATTTTGTCCATTTCATGCATTTCATATCATGTCATCATGTGCATCGCATTTGCATACGTGTTCGTCTCATGCATCCGAGCATTTTCCCCGTTGTCTGTTTCTCAATCCGACACTCCCTTTTGCACCCGGCGCACCCTTTTTGCCTCTTTTTGTGAACGAGTGTTAAAAATTCTCGGAATGGACCGAGATTTGCCAAGCGGCCTTGGTACACCACCGGTAGACCGCCTGTCAAATTTCGTGCCATTTGGAGTCTGTTTGGTACTCCAACGGTTAACCGGGGAACCGCAAAGGCCTTGTGTGTGTTGCAGCCCAACACCCCTCCAAAGTGGCCCAATAACACATCCAAACCCCCTCCATCCTCTCGGCTGTTCGATCACGATCGTGTGGCCGAAAACCGCACTCCATTTGGACTCTCCTAGCTCACTCTACCTATAAATATGTGCCTCCCCCCGAAATTTCACGGTGCAAACCCTAGATCTTCCTCCTCCGCGCGCCGTACATGTCCACTCCGCCGCCGGACATGTCCGCCTCTGCCCCCTCGTCCAATCGCAGCGCACCACATGTCGCCCCCGCCTCCCACCACCGCGCGGCCTGCCGAGCCCATCGCGGGCCCGCGCGAGCCCGACCGCGCCCGCCGTCGCGCCCCGCCGCCGCCTGCGCGCATCGCCGACCGCGCCCACTTGCCGGGTTCGCCGCTCAACGTCGGCGGAATCGCCGTCCGCGCCTCCAACCGCTGACAGCGCCGTCCCCGCCGCTCGGCGACCTGCGCCGCCGCCTCCTTTCTCCGCCCCGCGCCGCAAGGGCCTCCCGCGTTCCTGCTCGATGCGCGCCGCCGCCATGGCGCTCGGGCTGCGGCAGGAGCTCGCGCCACCACCGCCGGCCTCCTCTGGCCGATCCAGGCCCCGGCGACCTGCGCCACTGGTTACCCGCGCCGCCTCCTCGTCGGAGGTGCCCCTCCGTTGACGCCTGCCCCGGATCCAGGCGGGATCCGGCCCGATCCGTCCCCTCGACGCCGCTCGCGTGTTCACTAGAGTTGCGCCGACGCCAGTCGTCGCCGGCCTGACCCCGCCCAACCATCGGGACGGCCCCGTCCCGGATGCTCTCACCTATCCGAGCCAAACGCGCGACTGCACCGCACCGTCCCGAACCACGAGATCCAGCTTTTCGCCGAGGTCCAAATTTTGACTAAGTCCCTGAAGTTTCCAATATCATGTGTGCATCTTGTCATGTCCATAACTTGTTGCATACTGCTCCGTTTCATGCGCATAATATATCAAAATGTTCATCATGATGTTCTCTTCATTTTGTTCCATTGTGACATGCTTTTTTGAGTCCATCTTGATTCCCAAATTGTTGATGCAAGAGTGCTATAAAATGTTAGGTGCTGATTATTAGCAGAGTATGAGCATTTGTCATTTTTGTTACATTTATTGTGTGCTTCATATGGGCATGAGCTCTACATGTGTTTTGGGCTATGCCACGCCATCTTTACAGGGGTGTATGCCATGTATTTTTGCAATCTTTGTGGTGACTATAACAAGCATGCAAAGTAGCTCTCGTGATATTGCTGATTTCAGAGACTTATAATTTCACTAAGTCTTTTCCCTGCTGTTATTTTTTTTGCCATGTATTCATGTTGCTACAGTGAGAGCCATCGTTCTTTTGAGTACGTTCAGTAAGGATGATTTGGGCATATGGTCATGCTCTAGCCATCCATGTCGTTGTTTGCATTTATGGAGTGCCCTAGCATGACTCAATCTTGTTCTACTTTTGCTATAAAATGTTCCTGGCAAATTGTTTATGTGTTAATCAATTTTGCCAAGGTTGTTGTAGTTGATCCATGCATGCTATGAGATTGTTCTTGCCATGGTTAGTTTCTTGATCATGTCTTCTTGCTGGTAGTATGCTTATCTTGTCATGCAGTTCTTTGTGGTGAGTGAATCGAGCTCGCAAACATGCTGTCAGTGTCAAAACCGGCGTATCTCGGGTAGGGGGTCCCGAACTGTGCGTCAAGGCCGGATGGTAACAAGAGACAAGGGACACGATGTTTTTTACCCAGGTTCGGGCCCTCTCGATGGAGGTAATACCCTACTCCTGCTTGATTAATATTGATGATATGGGTAGTACAAGAGTAGATCTACCACGAGATCAAGGAGGCTAAACCCTAGAAGCTAGCCTATGGTATGATTGTTGTGTATGGAGTTGATTGCCTACGGACTACAACCCTCCGGTTTATGTAGACACCGGATAGGGTTAGGGTTACATAAAGTCGGTTACAATGGTAGGAGATCTTGAATATCCGCATCGCCAAGCTTGCCTTCCACGCCAAGGAAAGTCCCATCCGGACACGGGACGAAGTCTTCAATCTTGTATCTTCATAGTCCAGGAGTCCGGCTGAAGGTATAGTCCGGCTACCCGAACACCCCCTAATCCAGGACTCCCTCAGTAGCCCCTGAACAAGGCTTCAATGACGATGAGTCCGGCGCGCAAATTGTCTTCGGCATTGCAAGGCGGGTTCCTCCTCCAAGTCCTTCGTAGAAGATTGTAAACACCAAGAGTAGTGTCCGGCTCTGCAAAATAAGTTTCCACATATTGCCATAGAGAGAATAATATTGACACAAATCAAATCTGCCGACGTATTCCGCAGTGTGTCATCACACTACGGCCAAGTCCTTTACTCGAATCGTTTTTACTTTTCCACCTCAGCATGTTTTGCGAGGCGGTTTCCTTGGCACGTCTTGTCAAAGCAGAGATCGTGTACCCCCTTTACGGGATTCTCATCAATACGGATGTGGGTAACCCAACCGTGCCATTTATCACGACACTTGGGAGGCAAGCGAGTTTTACTAGGCTGGCGGGGACGCACAACCGCATCCGCCCATGTAAGGGGATAAGGATCCACCCTTTTACCTACGCCTTCTTCCTCTTTTGCCTATCCATCTCCTGCGCACTCGAGCTCCAGCGCCCAAGCCCGCACTTCCCACCTCAACCTTCTCCAGCAATGTCCGGAGCGGGAGGCAAGTGGATGGTCTCCTCCGTCATGGAGGGCCATGTCAAAAAGATAAGGAAGGTCGGATACTTGTCCAAAGACATCGCGCACCGGCTTCCCGAGGAGGGGCAGCTTCTCCCCACCCCAAGGCCCCATGAGAGGGTAGTATTCCTTCCCCACTTCCTCTGCGGACTAGGTTTTCCACTCCACCCATTTGTCCGGGGGCTCATGTTTTACTATGGCCTGGATTTCCACGATCTGGCCCCGAACTTCGTCCTCAACATCTCGGCGTTTATCGTTGTGTGCGAGGCCTTCCTCCGCATCCGCCCCCATTTCGGCCTTTGGCTCAAGACCTTCAACGTCAAGCCCAAGGTGGTGCGCGGCCGCCAGGCGGAATGCGGAGGCGCCATGGCGGGCAAGATGGCCAACGTCCTATGGCTCGAGGGCTCCTTCGTGGAGACCCTGAAGGGGTGGCAATCGTGGTGGTTTTACATCACCGAGCCGTGCGATCCGAAATGGATCGCAACCCCCGAGTTCCGATCCGGACCCCCCACGCGGCTTATGTCCTGGAAAGAGACGGGCCTGTCGTGGGGCGACGAAAAAGAGGTGACCGGACTGCAGACATGCATCCAGTCCCTGGTGAGCAAGCCGATCAAGCTCGTCAATGTAGTCCAGGTTATGCTCGTCCGCCGGATCCTCCCATGTCAGCAACGGGGCTTTAATCTGTGGGAGTTCAACCCGGCGCAGCACCAAACCCTTAACAGGCTCTTCGACACGACGTATGAAGATGTCTGGAAGGTGCTAACCAAAGGCGCCGAGGCTCCCACATCCGCTTCCGAGGACCGCGGATACAGCTCGCAGCGTCATGCTAGCGAGGTAAGCTATTTTCACCTTTTACAGGATGTTAAGTTTTTTCATAGTTTGACTCTATGCGGGATCTAAGCTCCCTTACCTTTGACAGGCTTGGCGGGCGAAGTCCGGATCGATTAACTGTCCGGCTCCCTTGCCCGAAGACCCAGCCCCCGCTCTACTAGTGAAGCTGCTGGTTCTGGCACCTTATGTGGTGTCGGAGAAGAAGGCCAAGAAGAAAAAGGCCATGGGGACTCGAAAGAGTTCCCGGCATATGGTGGTGTCGGACTCGTCGTCCGACGAGTCCGAGACGCACTCCCCCCGTGAAGACGAGGAGGAGGAAGAAGAAACCTCTCCCCCCCCAGTGGGGGGAGGAGAGAAGAGGAAGGCCGCCCCAACGGGGGAGGCCGAGGGGTCTAGGAAAAGGAAGACCCCTCCGCAGGACTACGCCCTCAATGCCGAAGAGGGCAAAGAGGAGTGGCCAAATAGGGCCAAGCGTCTGGGGAAATCGTAAGTTCGGATATCAAGACCCCCCAGGGCTCCAAGTCCGGCTTTGTGCCGGACACCGCGCCGGAATCTTCAACAGTTCCGGACTGCGGTAGGTGAACTCCTTCCAAGAGGAGCAAGCCTTCTGAGCCGGTGGCCTACGTCCAACCGGAGGTGCCAGACAATCTGCTCGAGGTGCTTGACGGCGCCTCCATCGACGAGGAGCACCGTACTATTATGAGTACGATGATCCAGAAGGTTCAGTCCGCCAAGAGCGGACTGAGTGAAGCTTGCGCTAGCCTCCTAACGGGCTTCGAGGTAAGTAAAAATATGTAAAAATATAACCGCATAGACAGTAGCCCCTGATGCTCTGTTTGGCGTTCGGAAAGAAAAGCCGAATAGAGGATCTAGTAAATTTCGCACGATTCTAACAATAAAGAGTCAATATGCGTGTGCAGGCTTCGCTGCTATCCACCGCCGCACTGACTGCGGAGGTGGGTGTCCTGAAACAGGACCTCAAGCGGACCGAGCAAGAGCTCGGCCTTGCCAAGCGGCAGCTCAAGGAAAAAGAAGGTAGGAAATACCTTACAGAAAAAGTGCCTATAGAGAGGCGTGATTGCAAAAAATAACAGGATTGCACTGCTTATTATAGGGGCCATGACTGAGGTGGCGACCCTCAAGCAGGCGCTGTCCGAGGCCGAAAAGAAAACGGCCGTGGAGCGCACCGAGCAAGAGAAACTTGGGGCTCGGGTCGGTGAGGTGCAGCAAGAGCTTCAGGCTCTCATGAAAAAACATGAGAGTTTGGAGCTTGAGTCAAAGACCCAAGCGTCCGAGCTCGCGGCGGCCCTTGAGACTGCCAAGTCTGCCAAGGCCGAAGCCCAAAAGGCCCTCCAAGAGTTGGAGGAGATTAAGAAGATAGCAGCGGGTAAGGCATTCTTTATGCAAAGCAGAAATATAAAAGTAAACTACTTGTTACTTACCCGAATCCGGAGTTCTCCAGGGGCATTCGCAGATCTTCCCCGCAGCGTATCCGATGCCGCCGCATTCTACCGAGCTGAAGAGGGCAGCTCAACGAAGAAGGTGTTCTGGTCTCAGTATGCTGAGGTCAGACACCCTGTGCCCTTGAGCGACCAGCTGAAACAGCTGGTCGAGCTCCACAAGGCGGCCGAACAGGCCATGAAGGGCTTCATAGTTCGGGATGGTGCGGCGGCTGGTGGAGGCCTGTCCAAGGCTCGAGGTCATCAAGCGCTCCGTCTGCATCGAAGGTGCCCGTTGGGCCCTTGCCCGTGCAAAGGTGCACTGGGGTAAGCTGGACGGTGAGAAGCTTGTGAAGGACGGGCCTCTGCCGGGGAAGGAGCATCGCAAGCCCGAGAACTATTACAAGGATGTTCTTGCGGGTGCCCGCCTTGTGGCGGATGAATGTACCAAGGATGTAATTTTTGAATAAACTCGCTCATTTTTATCCTGTGCGCTGAAAACTTGTTCATAGGCGCTTAAGCAATTCTTGTTGAATTTAAAATATTATTTTCTGTGCGGCCGTTTCTCAAAAAATTGAGAGATGGCCAGTCGTCGGCTTCTGCCCCCATGCCACTAGTGCTGGGGTGTTCGGGATAAACCTGAGCGCTCTTTTTCCCATTGTTGGGTCCTTCGAGGGAGGCGCTTAGCACAACGAACCAGGCAATCGGACTATAATGCTTGAACACTCTCACTTAGCCATAGAACTTTATAATTTTAAATTTCGGCGCAGCCCCTAGTTCGGAAGACCGAGTTCGGGGCGCTATCCACACCTTGGCCGGACAAATCCGGCTCCTTGCTCAAAGCAGCATAAGTCTTTAGGGACTCGAAAAAACCTCTCGAACAGCGACCGGTCTCTCGCCTCATCATGACAGTCAGTTTTAGCTTTCTCCACTGAGGTGCTTAACCCAGCTCAACTGGGGCCCAATCGCAGTGGTTCTCCTAGTGCTACCTTAGCCGATATAGCGCAACGTAAGGCACCAAAATATAGGAGCCGGGCAAACCCAACTATTGACCCAAATCATGATTCGGAGCCGATGCATATAGTGCTATAAGTTCGGGGTGCCGCACTTGTGAAAGTGTACGGACTTCTCACACCATATTAAAGGGTACTGAAGCCCCTGGCGTACTTGCCGTACCACAGTGTACGGGTGCAACATGTCATTAATGAACATATATAAAAGAGAGTAATGCAAAAAATAGACAAAAGCTATGCATTGTTTATATAAAGGCTATTTATCAAAGCCGAACGATACAAATAGTGAGGTAAGCAAAAGATATTGGACTATTCAGTATGTCCTGACCGGGGGCAGGCCGCGGAATTGTATTTAAAACAGGTATACCGCTCGTAACAGAGACCACCTGGGAGTTCCATAGTGCGGCATGGCTTGTCTGCCTCCCTGGATCTTGCATCGTTTGTGCGGCAGTCGAATTGCCGAACAGGTCGTCCGAAGTATGGAGTCCTGAAGGTAAGAAAAAATTAAAAAGAGAATCTGGCAGCCCCTAGTACGTTTTAAGCCGTATTCTGGGCGTGCTGTTATTGTGCCCCTTCCCCTGTGCCCATGGTATTTCAAGGGCGTAGTTATGTACGCGAGGTACTAGTTTCGCTATGTCGCGATAGCTGGGGTTGGGGCCGCATTGCTATGCTTGCTCAGAGTGTGCCAGGCGGTCCTGCTGTGGGTTACTCCGGGCGCGCTTGGCAGTGTCTGGCTTTTTAATGGCCGGACTGGAGAATTGCCTGAGAAGGCTACTTCGTACCTCCGCTGCGAGAGCCGCCGTATGCTCCTCCGTACGGAGGGAGCGTTCGGTGTTTCCGTTGACCGTAATTACTCCTCGAGGGCCTGGCATCTTGAGCTTGAGATATGCGTAGTGCGGCACCGCATTGAACTTTGCAAATGCGGTTCGTCCGAGCAGGGCGTGATAGCCACTGCGAAACGGGACTATATCGAAGATTAACTCTTCGCTTCGGAAATTGTCCGGGGATCCGAAGACCACGCCAAGTGTTACTGAGCCTGTACAGTTGGCTTCTACACCTGGTATAACGCCTTTAAAGGTCGTTCTTGTGGGCTTAATCCTTGAGGGATCTATGCCCATTTTCCGCATTGTATCCTGATAAAGCAGGTTCAGGCTACTACCGCCGTCCATGAGGACTCTTGTGAGATGAAATCCTTCGATGATTGGGTCGAGAACCAATGCGGCGAAGCTGCCATGACGGATGCTAGTGGGATGGTCCCTTCGATTAAAAGTGATCGGGCGGGAGGACCATGGGTTGAACTTTGGGGCGACTGGCGCATATACGTCCCATAGCGCACGCTTCTGCTCCCGCTTGGGAATGTGGGTTGCGTATATCATGTTCACCGTCCGCACTTTTGGGGGAAAGCCCTTCTGTCCATTGTTGTTCGGCGGCTTGGGCTCCTCGTCGTCGCTGTGCAGCCCCTTCTCTCTGTTTTTGGCCCTTAACTTGCCTGCCTGCTTGAACACCCAACAATCCCTATTAGTGTGATTGGCTGGCCTTTCGGGGGTGCCATGTATCTGGCACAAGGGATCGAGTATTCGGTCCAAACTGGACGGGCCCTGAGTATTCTTTTTGAATGGCTTTTTCCGTTAACCGGATTTATAGCCTTTGAATCTGGCATTAACTGCCGTGTCTTCATTGCTGTCGCTGTTAACGCGGCGTTTTTTCTTATTCCGACGTGTCCTGTCACTTTTGTCCTTGGTATCCGAATTACCAGGGTTCTTTGATAAGTTGTTACTGCGAGCTAGCCAGCTGTCTTGTCCCGCGCAAAAGCGGGTCATGAGTGTCGTGAGGGCTGCCATGGATTTCGGCTTTTCCTGTCCCAGGTGCCGGGCAAGCCACTTGTCGTGGATGTTATGCTTGAAGGCTGCTAGGGCCTCTGCGTCCGGACAGTCGACTATTTGGTTTTTCTTTGTTAGGAACCGTGTCCAGAATTGTCTGGCCGATTCCTCTGGCTGCTGAATTATGTGGCTTAAGTCGTCGGCATCCGGCGGTCGCACGTAAGTGCCCTGGAAGTTGTCGAGGAATGCGGCTTCCAGGTCCTCCCAAGAACCGATTGAGTCTGCTGGCAAGCTGTTAAGCCAATGCCGGGCCAGTCCTTTAAGTTTGAGCGGGAGGTATTTGATGGCGTGTAGATCATCGCCGCGTGCCATGTGGATGTGAAGGAGATAATCCTCGATCCATACCGCCGGGTCTGTTGTGCCATCGTATGATTCGATGTTTACAGGTTTGAAACCCTCTGGGATTTTATGATCCATTACTTCATTCGTGAAGCATAGCGGGTGTGCGGCGCATCTGTACTGGGCTATATCACGACGTAGCTCGGAAGCGCTATGTCTGTTGTGTTCGGCCCGGCCGGATTTGTTGTATCCGGAGGGAAGATCATTGTCACATGCCGTAGGGTGCCTGCGCGATCCGTAGATCGATCTTGTTTGTCTTGTCTTATCCTCTAGTATGTCTCGCAGGTCGGGCGCATTTTCCCGTGCCTTAGTTGAGCGGCGTCGGGGCATGGCTTGGGTGGAGGGCCGAGGGGCCTCTCTGTCGCGGCCGCGAGGTGGCCCGTCTGCCATGTCATGCGCTGGTGATGTAGGTGCTTCCTCCTATGATCGGGGTAGCGGCTTGCGCTTCGGGTAACTCTTGGAGGGGCGTTCGAGTTCATACTCTTCGGCCGTAAGGACTTCAGTCCATCTGTCAGCTAGCAAATCTTGGGCAGCTTTAAGTTGTTGCTGCTTTTTCTTGAGGCTTCTCGCCGTGGCTAAAATCCTGCGTTTAAAACACTCTTGTTCGGCGGGGTCTGATGGTATGACGAATTCGTCGTCATCGAGGCTTGCCTCGTCTTCGGAGGGAGGCGTATAGTTATCATCCTCGACCTCTTGGTCTGCCGCTCTCTCATGAGGGCTGGCTTCTCCATCTTCCTGTGCCGAATCTTGCTGAGGTGGGTGTTCTTCGGCATTATCCGGGGTAGTATTATCTCCCGTGCCGGAATCACCGTTTTTGCTTTGGCGGGATTTAGAGCGGCGCCGTTGACGCCGGCGCTTTGGCTGTTTCTTGGGGGCGTCATCCCCCACTGTTCCATCGCCATCTCCATCTTTTGGAGTATCCACCATATATATGTCATATGACGAGGTGGCCTTCCAGCGCCCTACAGGTGCTGGTTCCTGTTCGTCTCCTACATCGTTGTCCATGCCGTCGATATCTTCGGAGCTGAAGTCAAGCATGTCAGTTAGATCGTCGACAGTGGCTACAAAGTGGGTGGTGGGTGGGCTTTGAATTTCCTTATCGTCCGTATCCCACCCTCGCTCACCGTAGTCCGGCCAGGGCTCTCCTGATAAACACAGAGACTTAAGAGAGTTCAGGATGTCGCCAAAAGGCGAATGCTGAAAGATGTCTGCGGCGGTGAACTCCATTATCGGCGCCCAATCGGATTCGATTGGCAGGGGCGCGGGGGGTTCGGAGTCCGGGGAGGAGTCTGGATCCTCGGAGTCACGGGCCATGCGGAGTGCGGGGCTGGAGTTTGGCTCGATCGCCTCTGAGATCGCAGCCCGTGAGGCAGAGTCTAACCGCTGATCCTCGATCGGCGCAGTATGCTCCGAATCAATGGTCGAAACCAATGCGTATGCGGCCTCCAAGGCGCTGTTCGGCGGCAGAGCTATATCATGCCCATCGAGACAGTGCGGCGCACTTGGCTGTGGCTCGAATCCGTCGAAGATCAAGTCCCCGTGAATGTCAGCCGTGTAGTTTAGGCTTCCAAACCTGACCTGATGGCCAGGGGCGTAGCTTTCGATCTGCTCCAGGTGGCCGAGTGAATTAGCCCGCAGAGCGAAGCCGCCGAAGACGAAGATCTGTCCGGGGAGAAAAGTTTCACCCTAGACCGTATCATCGTAGATGATCAAAGGAGCCATCGGGCCTAAAGGCGACGACACAGAGGAACTCTCAATGAAAGCACCAATGTTGGTGTCAAAACCGGCGGATCTCGGGTAGGGGTTCCCGAACTGTGCGTCAAGGCCGGATGGTAATAGGAGACAACGGACACGATGTTTTTTACCCAGGTTCGGGCCCTCTCGATGGAGGTAATACCCTACTCCTGCTTGATTAATATTGATGATATGGGTAGTACAAGAGTAGATCTACCACAAGATCAAGGAGGCTAAACCCTAGAAGCTAGCCTATGGTATGATTGTTGTGTATGGAGTTGATTGCCTACGGACTACAACCCTCCGGTTATATAGACACCGGATAGGGTTAGGGTTACATAAAGCCGGTTACAATGGTACGAGATCTTGAATATCCGTGTTGCCAAGCTTGCCTTCCATGCCAAGGAAAGTCCCATCCGGACATGGGACGAAGTCTTCAATCTTGTATCTTCATAGTCTAGGAGTCCGGCTGAAGGTATAGTCTTCAATCTTGTATCTTCAATCTTGTATCTTCACATGCCTTCATAATTCTGTTGATGCCATTTCCAGTTTTCTGCTAAGTCTGAATCTGTTAACGAAACTTGCTACGTTTACATGGGTGACATCATATCTTCTTATCCTTTTTGGCTTAAGGTCAGTAAGGGACTTTTGTTCTATGCTTTGAGTAGATTCATGCCATGCCTTTGTTTGCTATGTCTTGTTCCTGTACCATGTTGTTAGCTTGCTCTAAACATGTCTTCATGATGTTAATTCCTGGCATGTTGTCATTTTCACTAAGTCTGTGATGCTGATATCTTTTACATTTTTGCCATGCTTGTTTGAACCTGCTCTTGTGTGATTTAGCCGTAGCTCAGTGTTCATCTTTTTTCAAGAATCTTGAGTAGATCACTTCCATGTGCCTTGTTGCTATGTTAGAGTGCAGTAGCTTAGTTTCTTATTGCATTCTAGATGGCATCATGCTGTTAATCGCAGAATTGTGCCATTCTTGTTTTGCTTGCCATTTGCAAACCGTGCATCCGATTCCGGTGATATATATATCGATTTCGACCGAAATCAACTCATATTTCCAGAGGCACACTTCGTTTGCCAAGTTGATGCCCTGAATAATATTTTCCTTCTGGAGCACGCATATGCATTGCATATCACATCCCGCATATCATGCCATGTTTTGCATCATGTTGCTTGCGCATTGCCCTGTGGTTGATTGTGGGTTCCTTTGCTTGTGTTCTTGACTTGGGTAGAACCAGGAGACAAGTTCGTGATCGAGGAACCTGTTGAGTACGCTTACGAGGATCAAGCTTTCGTCAACTCGGAGAACTTTGCAGGCAAGGTGACCATACCCTCGAAATCACTTCTATCTTTGCTTGCTAGTTGTTCGCTCTTTTGCTATGCCTCGATATCTACCACTTGCTATATCATGCCTCCCATATTGCCATGTCAAGCCTCTAACCCACCTTTCCTAGCAAACTGTTGTTTGGCTATGTTACCACTTTGCTCAGCCCCTCTTATAGCGTTGCTAGTTTCTGGTGAATATGGAGTTTGTTCCATGTTGGAATATGGTTATTGTTGGGATATCACAATATCTCTTATTTAATTAATGCATCTATATACTTGGTAAAGGGTGGAAGGCTTGGCCTTATGCCTGGTGTTTTGTTCCACTCTTGCCGCCCTAGTTTCCGTCATACCGGTGTTATGTTCCTTGATTTTGCGTTCCTTACGCGGTTGGGTTATAATGGGAACCCCTTGACAGTTCGCTTTGAATAAAACTCCTCCAGCAAGGCCCAACCTTGGTTTTACCATTTGCCACCTAAGCCTTTTTCCCTTTGGTTCTACAGACTCAAGGGTCATCTTTATTTTAAACCCCGAGGCCAGTGCTCCTCTGAGTGTTGGTCCAAACTAGAGCACCATGCAGGGCCGTCCCTTGGCAACTTGGGTTACGTTGGCTCCTGTACGCGTAGCTTATCCGGTGTGCCCTGAGAATGAGATATGTGCACCTCCTATCGGGATTTGTCGGCACATCGGGTGGTCTTGCTGGTCTTGTTTTACCATTGTCGAAATGTCTTGTAACCGGGATTCCGAGTCTAACCGGGTCTTCCTGGGAGAAGGAATATCCTTCCTTGACCGTGAGAGCTTGTGATGGGCTAAGTTGGGACACCCCTATATGGTTTTGAACTTTCGAAAGCCGTGCTCGCGGTTATCGGCAGATGAGAATTTGCAAATATCCGGTTGTAGAAAACTTGACACTTAAATTAATTAAAATACATCAACCGCGTGTGTAGCCGTGATGATCTCTTTTCGGCGGAGTCCGGGAAGAGAACACGGTCTCGTGTTATGCTTGAACGTAAGTAGTTTCAGGATCACTTCTTGATCACTTCTAGTTCACGACCGTGCTTTGCTCCTCTTCTCGCTCTCATTTGTGTAAGTTAGCCACCAAATATGCTAGTGCTTGCTGCAGCTCCACCTCACTACCTTTTCCTACCAATAAGCTTAAATAGTCGTGATCACGCGGGTGTGGGATTGCTGGGTCCTCGTGACTCACAGATTACTTCCAAAACTAGATGCAGGTGCCGATGATGCCAGTGCAGGGGACACGACCGAACTCAAGTGGGAGTTCGACGAGGATTCGAGACGTTACTATGTTTCCTTTCTGGATGATCAGTAGAGGAGCCCAGTTGGGGCGATCGGGGATCTTTTGCATTAGGGGTTGTCTTTTTTTTGGTTCCGTAGTCGGACCTTGATTGTATCTGGATGATGTAATGCTATATTTATGTTTTGTGTGAAGTGGCGATTGTAAGTCAACTCTTTATCTCTTTCTTATTCAGTACATGGGATGTGTATAGATTACCCCTCTTGCGACATGCCTACTATGCGGTTATGCTTCTAAGTCGTGCTCCGACACGTGGGTGTTACAAGTTGGTATCAGAGCCTTCCCCCCTTAGGAGCCCCCTGCTTGATCGAATCGCTGACATTGTTGAGTCTAGAACAAAATGTTTTGGGTCTTAGGATTATATATATCGAAGAGTAGGATTCTTTTTACTCCTCAGTCCCTTCATCGCTCTGGTGAGGCTTCCTGACGTAGAGTTTTGACTCTTCTCTTCTCAAATTTCACTAAGTTTTTTTAGGATGATGCGGGTATCGTGGAATAGTTCCGATGGTTTTGTGATGAGAACATTGTTCTTCGTGCCTCCTGACATTTAGCGGTGTGGCAGTGTCCCAGGGAGTTGAGCTCCGAGGTGTTTTCGTCACAATTTTATCGTTGCAGTTCAGGAATACCTGAGTTAGCCGACATCGAAAATCTCTTTTATGCAGTTGTTGGTGAGATAACCTTGACGCCACCCAGTACTGGGGCGGGAGTTCCAGAGTATTGCCATAACTCATATAACGGATGCTTTTCGAAGGTTGAGGTAAATGATTTCCGAAGGTTTCTTGGTTATGTGTTCAAGGATGGATAGAGCTGGATGTAGGATTTGCTAGTTTTGGGTGAGATATTATGCTTCCCCTGTAAACCCAACACCTGATTGCATAACCAGAAAGTTTCGGGAGTTTTATAGGTGGGAATTCAAGTAGCTCCTAGAAATATCTTTCCAAGAGACACATGATACGATATGGGATCTGTCATATGTTTGTTCCAGCTTATTTTGCAAGTCAATCCTTTGTTTTGTTTTGAGTTGTGGTATTCGATTTGCTTCAATGTCAAGTGTTGATTCCGTACCTTTCCTAAGCGGTGTTCTCATATTTCTATGTGAGTACTAATCCTTCATGATAATCAAGATTGTCATGTCAATCCTTTTCAACCGGCGCGCTTCTCGTCAAGTGGATCCGATCATTTCAACATTTGGAAGATCCAATCTCAATTTTCATCAACGGTGTTTGTTTCATCCGTCTCCAAGTTGTCTTTGTTTTCCAACCCACCCACCCTTTTTCTTCAAGGACTCAGATGTCTGATTCAAGTATCCATTTTATTCATGTGAAGTCTCTCCATTCTTTTCCGTCAATATTCTTACCCGGTGATTCTCGGGAAGATTCTAATGGAGCTTCAAGTTCATCATTCTTCGTTCTTTTCCTTCTCTGGTGGTTCCAAATCAAGCCTTTCAGGGTTGATCGTATTCTTTTCCTTGTTTCAAATGCTTTTCCATGTCGTTGCACCTCTTAATTTTTTTCACTTCTCGCTATTCATTTGTTCGGGAGTGCTGAAGATATCTCAGAAGGCTCGTCTTTTCATTCAAGATCCGTTCAACCAATTTCGAGGTTGTTATCTCATTCAAGCCATTTAATTGAACCGATGCAATCTCTCTTTTAATGCAATCCTTCAACGGTGTTTCTTTTGAGTGGGCCCTAACCCACAGGTCTTTTCCCAGGATCTTACCTGACTATTCTAATCTTCCCGGAGTTACTCTCAAATTATTTTCCAAGTTTGATGTAAGTATGAACTGTCATCAGTCAAATGTCTTTCACCAAAATCTTTCAAATTCTTTCGTTGTCGGTTCAAGCTTTATATTCTTCATTATTCCGGAGTGTCTCAATGATTCATGGTGGTGTTTCTCATCGTCATTCTCGGATTTTGAAGACCGAAGAAGAGTTTTTTCCTCCAAATCTTATCCGTTTCTCTCAAAGATTCATGGTTGTAGCTTGTTGCCAGCCTCTCATAATTGTTTTCGATTGTGAGAATTCTTTTAAACCATCCAGAGGAATTTAGGAGTATTTTCTGTTTGATTCTCTGAAGGCCATCATTTCAGATTTATTCATTCTCAGCTTTCAGCCCTCGTTCTCCAAATCTTACCGGAGCATCGCTCAAATATCCTCTAATCATCTCGTGATCTATTCGTTCTCATTTATCTAAATTCCTTCAAGTATCTTCATTCGTTTTTCAATTCTTCCCGGTGAATTCATGCTTTTGCTATTTCATGTTCAATTCTTACGGTGGTTCTTCCAAGATTCTTCTTCCTTCGTTTATCATAGCAATGCATTCATGCTTTCCAAATTATACCGGTGGATCGTTGAAGACCTTCTCAAGTTGCGCTATATCTATCTTCATCCTTGCTATGAGACTAAGTAGTGTGCCAAATCCATTGCTTGTCATGAATTTAATTTGGTGAAGGATACGCATAACATAATTCTTATTCTTGCTTCATCCAAGCAATGGATTCATCTTCCAGAGTTTGTTCATGATGAATAAATTCTCGGTTTCAATTGTTTCATCTTTCCTTTCCGGAGTTCCAAGTTGTCCGTTTTATCTCATCATGAAGCTTCATCTAAATCATTGCAAGGATTCACCTTATGTGTTCAACTTCTCTTTCTTTTTATCATCATTTTGTTACCGGAGTTCTTCATGGAGGCTCTACATGATGGTTCATCAAGGATTTAATCCCTTCTCGAAGTGTTAATCGAGATTCTTTTCAGAGGAGTTCAAGTATTCTTCATCTTGCATTCCGAAGTGCAATTCTTTCCACCTTATCTCTTGAGATGGTGTTATGTCATTCTTTTTAATTTCCCTTTGTGTTTCATGATTCACAAGTTGTCCGGAATGACATATTTTAAACCCATCATTTTTCAATTCGTTCTTGAGATCCTTTGCAACCAATCAATCTCTTCATTGGAGTCATCTTGGGTTATATTTCACCTAAAGCTTTCCCTAAGGATTGTTGCTATTAATGGTGCTTGTAAATGATCCAAGTTCTTCATTTATCCTACCGAAGAGATAAGTTTCTCGTCTCCTTGTTCATATCAATCCAAATCCATTGTTTCCATTAGTGGCAGAATTTCACCTCATAATTTTGGGATGTTTTCCATAAGCCCACATCAAGCTTGTCCTTTTCGTTGTTGGTTTTCCAACAACTCTGTTCGAGCCTTCTCCTAAAGATGCTTTTTCAAGCTCAGTTGAGGTAGAAGATGTTGTTTTCTTCTCCATTCTTTCATTCCAATGATCTATCTTCTATTCTTGCTTCCGGGGGCGTTGTGTTGTTGCTCTCTTCTCTCATCATCTCGAATGGTGAGGATCGTGTTCTTTTCGTGCTTATCCATTTAACTGGAGTGTTGTGTCCTTTGCTTCAAGTTCTTTTCATCTTATCAAGTCTTGCATCTCTTTTCAACCGGAGTATTGTCCGAATTTGTTCTTCCTTGTTCCTCTTTCCTAACAGAGTGCTTTCAACTTTGATCATCTCCGTTGTATTATTTCTTTCAAGTTGTTCAACCTTTCAGGGTTCTTTGGTTTCACTCCTTTGTCAAAGAAGAAACTTAGTTTTACCTATCCTCTTCCTCTTCCTCTTCTGTTTTCCCTCCGGTGCCATCCTAGATCTCGGGATGAGATCCTCTTGTAGTGGTGGACTGTTGTAACACCCTGGATACAACTTTCCATATTTGTAAGTCCGACTCTTGCCTTTTTCGGAGGTGCGATATGATATTTCTTCGTGGTTGGGTTTTGTTTTCGTTTTGTATTTTGTCCATGTCATGCATTTCATATCATGTCATCATGCGCATCACATTTGCATACGTGTTCGTCTCATGCATCCGAGCAGTTTCCCTGTTGTCCGTTTCTCAATCTGACACTCCCTCTTTGCACCCGGCGCACCCCTTTTGCCTCTTTTCATGAATGGGTGTTAATAATTCTTGGAATGGACCGAGATTTGCCAAGCGGCCTTGGTACACCACCGATAGACCGCCTCTCAAATTTCATGCCATTTGGAGTCCGTTTGTTACTCCAACGGTTAACCGGGGAACCGCAAAGGCCTCATCTGTGTTGCAGCCCAACACCCCTCCAAAGTGGCCCAATAGCCCATCCAAACCCCCTCCATCCTCTCGGCCATTCGATCACGATCGCGTGGCCGAAAACCACACTGCATTTGGACTGTCCTAGCTCCCTCTACCTATAAATATGTGCCTCCCCCCGAAATTTCGCGGTGCAAACCCTAGATCTTCCTCTTTCGCGCGCCGGACATGTCCACTCCGCCGCCGGACAAGTCTGCCTCCACCTCCTCGCCCAATCGTAGCGCACCACCTGTCGCCGCCGCCTCCCACCACCGCTCGGCCCGCCGAGCCCATCACGGGCCCGCACGGGCCCGACCGCGCCCGCCGCTGTGCCCCACGGGCCCGAGCGCCCCAACGCCGCCTGCGTGCATCGCCGACCGTGCCCGCTCGCCAGGATCGCCGCTCGCCGTCACCGGAATCGCCGTCCACGCCTCCAGCCGCCGACAGCGCCGTCCCCGCCGCCCGGTGACCCACGCCGCCGCCTCCTTTCTCCGCCCCGCGCCGCAAGGGCCTCCCGCGTCCCTGCTCGACGCGCGCAGCCGCCATGGCGCCCGGGCTGCGGCAGGAGCTCGCGCCACCACCGCCGGCCTCCTCTGGCCGATCCAGGCCCTGGCGAACTGCGCCAGCGGTTCCCGCGCCGCCTCCTCGCTGGAGGTGCCCCTCCGTCGACACCTGCCCCAGATCCAGGCGGGATCCGTCCTGATCCGTCCCCTCGCTGCCGCTCGCATGTTCACTGGAGTTGCACTGACGCCGGTCGTCGCCGGCCCGACCTCGCCCAACCGCCGGGACGGCCCCGTCCCGGATGCTCTGACCTATCCAAGCTAAATGCGCGGGTGCACCGCACCATCCCGAACCACGAGATCCAGCTTTTCCCCGAGGTCCAAATTTTGACTAAGTCCCTGAAGTTTCCAATATCATGTGTGCATCTTGTCATGTCCATAACTTGTTGCATACTGCTCCGTTTCATGCGCATAATATATCGAAATGTTCATCATGACGTGCTCTTCATTTTGTTCCATTGTGACATGCGTTTTTGAATCCATCTTGATGCCCAAATTGTTGATGCAAGAGTGCTATAAAATGTTAGGTGCTGATTATTAACAGAGTATGAGCATTTGTCATTTTTGTTACATTTATTGTGTGCTTCATATGGGCATGAGCTCTACATGTGTTTTGGGCTATGCCATGCCATCTTTACAGGGGTGTATGCCATTTATTTTTGTGATCTTTGCGGTGACTAGCACAAGCATGCAAAGTAGCTCTCGTGATATTGCTGATTTCAGAGACTTAGAATTTCACTAAGTCTTTTCCCTGCTGTTATTTTTTATGCCATGTATTCATGTTGCTATAGTGAGAGCCATGCTTCTTTTGAGTACGTTCAGTAAGGATGATTTGGGCATATGGTCATGCTCTAGCCATTCATGTCCTTGTTTGCATTTATGGAGTGCCCTAGCATGACTCAATCTTGTTCTACTTTTGCTATAAAATGTTCCTGGAAGATTGTTTACGTGTTAATCAATTTTGCCAAGGTTGTTGTAGTTGATCCATGCATGCTATGAGATTTTTCTTGCCATGGTTAGTTTCTTGATCATGTCTTCTTGCTAGTAGTATGTTTATATTTTCATGCAATTCCTTGTGGTGAGTGAATCGAGCTCCCAAACATGCCTTCATAATTCTGTTGATGCCATGTCCAGTTTTCTGCTAAGTCTGAATCTGTTAACGAAACTTGCTATGTTTACATGGGTGCCATCATATCTTCTGATCCTTATTGACTTATGGTTAGTAAGGGACTTTTGTTCTATGCTTTGAGTAGATTCATGCCATGCCTTTGTTTGCTATGTCCTATTCCTGTAACATGTTGTTAGCTTGCTCTAAACATGTCTTCCTGATGTTAATTCCTGGCATGTTATTTTCACCAAGTCTGTGATGCTGATATCTTTTGCATTTTTGCCATGCTTGTTTGAACCTGCTCTTGTGTGATTTAGCCGTAGCTCAGTGTTCATCTTTTGTCAAGCATCTTGAGTAGATCACTGCCATGTGCCTTGTTGCTATGTTAGAGTGCAGTAGCTTAGTTTCTTGTTGCATTCTAGATGGCATCGTGCTGTTAATTGCAGAATTGTGCCATTCTTGTTTTGCTTGCCATTTGCAAACCGTGCATCCGATTCCGGTGATCTTTATATCGATTTCGACCGAAATCAACTCATCTTTCCAGAGGAACACTTGGTTTGCCAAGTTGATGCTTTGAACAATCATTTCCTTCCGGAGCATGCATATGCATTGCATATTACATCCCGCATATCATGCCATGTTTTGCATCATGTTGCTTGCGCATTGCCCCGTGGTTGATTGTGGGTTCCTCTGCTTGTGTTCCTGCCTTGGGTAGAACCAAGAGACGAGTTAGGGATCGAGGAATCCGTTGAGTACGCTTACGAGGATCAAGCTTTCGTCAACTCGGAGAACTTTGCAGGCAAGATGACCATACCCTCGAAATCACTTCTATCTTTGCTTGCTAGTTGTTCGCTCTTTTGCTATGCCGCGATACCTACCACTTGCTATATCATGCCTCCCATATTGCCATGTCAAGCCTCTAACCCACCATTCCTAGCAAACCGTTGTTTGGCTACATTACCGCTTTGCTCAGCCCCTCTTATGGAGTTGCTAGTTGCAGGTGAAGATGGAGTTTGTTCCATGTTGGAACATGGTTATTGTTGGGATATCACAATATCTCTTATTTAATTAATGCATCTATATACTTGGTAAAGGGTGGAAGGCTCGGCCTTATGCCTGGTGTTTTGTTCCACTCTTGCCGCCCTAGTTTCCGTCATACCGGTGTTATGTTCCTTGATTTTGCGTTCCTTACGCGGTTGGGTTATAATGGGAACCCCTTGACAGTTCGCTTTGAATAAAACTCCTCTAGCAAGGCCCAACCTTGGTTTTACCATTTGCCACCTAAGCCTTTTTCCCTTGGGTTCTGCATACTCAAGGGTCATCTTTATTTGAAACCCCCGGGCCAGTGCTCCTCTGAGTGTTGGTCCAAACTAGAGCACCGTGCAGGGCTGTCCCTTGGTAACTTGGGTTACGTTGGCTCTTGTACGCTTAGCTTATCCGGTGTGCCCTGAGAATGAGATATGTGCACCTCCTATTGGGATTTGTCGGCATAGCGGGTGGTCTTGCTGGTCTTCTTTTACCATTGTCGAAATGTCTTGTAACTGGGATTCCGAGTCTGATCGGGTCTTCCTGGGAGAAGGAATATCCTTCATTGACCGTGAGAGCTTGTGATGGGCTAAGTTGGGACACCCCTGCAGGGTTTTGAACTTTCGAAAGTCGTCCCCGCAGTTATGGGCAGAGGGGAATTTGTTAATATCCGGTTGTAGAAAACTTGACACTTAAATTAATTAAAATACATCAACCACGTGTGTAGCCGTGATGGTCTCTTTTCGGCGGAGTCCGGGAAGAGAACACGGTCTCGTGTTATGCTTGAACGTAAGTAGTTTTAGGATCACTTCTAGTTCACGACCGTGCTTTGCTCCTCTTCTCACTCTCATTTGCGTAAGATAGCCACCATATATGCTAGTGTTTTCTGCAGCTCCACCTCACTACCTTTTCCTACCCATAAGCTTAAATAGTCTTGATCTCACGGGTGTGGGATTGCTGAGTCCTCGTGACTCACAGATTACTTCCAAAACCAGATGAAGGTGCCGATGATGCCAGTGCAGGGGACACGACCGAACTCAAGTGGGAGTTCGATGAGGATTTGGGACGTTACTATGTTTCCTTTCCGGACGATCTGTAGAGGAGCCCAGTTGGGGCGATCGGGGACCTTTTGCTTTAGGGGTTGTCTTTCTTCATTTGGTTCCGCAGTCGGACCTTGATTGTATTTGGATGACGTAATGCTATATTTATGTATTGTGTGAAGTGGCAATTGTAAGCCAACTCTTTATCCCTTTCTTATTCAGTACATGGGATGTGTAAAGATTACCCCTCTTGCGACATGCCTACCATGCGGTTATGCCTCTAAGTCATGCTCTGACGTGTGGGTGTTACAAGTTGGTATCAGAGCCTTCCCCCCTTAGGAGCCCCCTGCTTGATCGAATCGCTGACATTGTTGAGTCTAGAACAAAATGTTTTGGGTCTTAGGATTATATATATCGAAGAGTAGGATTCTTTTTACTCCTCAGTCCCTTCATCGCTCTGGTGAGGCTTCCTGACGTAGAGTTTTGACTCTTCTCTTCTCAAATTTCACTAAGTTTTTTTAGGATGATGCGGGTATCGTGGAATAGTTCCGATGGTTTTGTGATGAGAACATTGTTCTTCGTGCCTCCTGACATTTAGCGGTGTGGCAGTGTCCCAGGGAGTTGAGCTCCGAGGTGTTTTCGTCACAATTTTATCGTTGCAGTTCAGGAATACCTGAGTTAGCCGACATCGAAAATCTCTTTTATGCAGTTGTTGGAGAGATAACCTCGACGCCACCCAGTACTGGGGCGGGAGTTCGGGAGTATTGCCATAACTCGTAAAACGGATGCTTTTCGAAGGTTGAGGTAAATTATTTCCAAAGGTTTCTGGTTATGTGTTGAAGGATGGATATAGTTGGATGTAGGATTTGCCAGTTTTGGGTGAGATATTATGCTTCCCCTATACCCCCAACACCTGATTGCATAACCAGAAAGTTTCGGGAGTTTTATAGGTGGGAATTCATGCAGCTCCTAGAAATATCTTTCCAACAGACACATGATACGATATGGGATCTTTCATATGTTTGTTCCAGCTTATTTTGCAAGTCAATCCATTGTTCTGTTTTGAGTTGTGGTATTCGAGTTGCTTCAATGTCAAGTGTTGATTCCATACCTTTCCTAAGTGGTGTTCTCATATTTCTATGTGAGTACTAATCCTTCATGATAATCGAGATTGTCATGTCAATCCTTTTCAACCGGCGCGCTTCTCGTCAAGTGGATCCAATCATTTCAACATTTGCAAGATCCAATCTCAGTTTTCGTCAACGGTGTTTGTTTCATCCGTCTCCAAGATGTCTTTGTTTTCCCGCCCACCCACCCTTTTTCTTCAAGGACTCAGATTTCTGATTTAAGTATCCATTTTATTCATGTGAAGTCTCTCCATTCTTTTCCGTCAATATTCTTACCCGGTGATTCTTAGGAAGATTCTAATGGAGCTTCAAGTTCATCATTCTTCATTCTTTTCCTTCTCCGGTGGTTCCAACTCAAGCCTTTCAGGGTTGATCGTATTCTTTTCCTTGTTTCAAATGATTTTCCATGCCTTTGCACCTCTTAATTTATTTTCCACCTCTCGCTATTCATTTGTTTGGGACTGCTGAAGATATCTCAGAAGGCTCGTCTTTTCATTCAAGATGCGTTCAACCTATTTAGAGGTTGTTATCTCATTCAAGCCATTTATTCAACCGGTGCAATCTCTCTTTTCAAGCAATCCTTCAATGGTGTTTCTTTTGAGTGGGCCCTAACCCACAGGTCTTTTCCCAGGATCTTACCTAACTCTTCTAATCTTCCCGGAGTTACTCTCAAATTATTTTCCAAGTTTGATATAAGTATGAACTCTCATCAGTCAAATGTCTTTCACCAAAATCTTTCAAATTCTTTCGTTGTTGATTCAACCTTTATATTCTTCATTATTCCGGAGTGTCTCAATGATTCATGGTGGTGTTTCTCGTCGCCATTCTCGGATTTTGAAGACCGAAGAAGAGTTTTTTCCTCCAAATCTTATCTGTTTCTCTCAAAGATTCGTGGTTCTAGCTTGTTGCCATCCTCTCATAATTGTTTTCGATTGTGAGAATTCTTTTCAACCATCCGGAGCAATTCAGGAGTCTTTTCTGTTTGATTCTTTGAAGGCCATCATTTCAGATTTATTCATTCTCGTCTTTCAGCTCTCGTTCTCCAAATCTTACCGGTGCATCGCTCAAATATCCTCTATTGAGCTCGTGATCTATTCGTTCTCATGTATCTAAATTCCTTCAAGTATCTTCATTCATTTTTCAATTCTTCCCGGTGTATTTGTGCTTTTGCCATTTTCATGTTCAACTCTTACAGTTGTTCTTCCAAGATTCTTCTTCCTTCGTTTATCATATCAATGCATTCGTGCTTTCCAAATTCTACCGGTGGATCGTTGAAGACCTTCTCAAGGTGCGCTATATCTATCTTCATCCTTGCTACGAGAATAAGTAGTGTGCCAAATCCGTTGCGTGTCATCAATTTAAATTCGTGAAGGATACGCATAACATAATTCGTATTCTTGCTTCATCCAAGCAATGGATTCATCTTCTAGAGTTTGTTCATGATGAATAAATTCTCGGTTTCAATTGTTTCATCTTTCCTTTCCGGAGTTCCAAGATTTCCGTTCTGTCTCGTTGCGAGGCTTCATCTAATTCATTGCAAGGATTCACCGTGTGTTTTCAACTTCTCTTTCTTTTTATCATCATTTTGTTACCGGAGTTCTTCATGGAGGCTCTAAATGATGGTTCACCAAGGATTTAATCCCTTCTCGAAGTGTTAATCGAGATTCTTTTCAGAGGAGTTCAAGTATTCTTCATCTTGCATTCCGAAGTGCAATTCTTTCTACCTTATCTCTTGAGATGGTGTTATGTCATTCTTGTTAATTTCCCTTTGTGTTTCATGATTCACAAGTTGTCCGGAATGACACATTTTAAACCCATCATTTTTCAATTCGTTCTTGAGATCCTTTGCAACCAATCAATCTCTTCATTGGACTTATCTTGGGTTATATTCCACCTAAAGCTTTCCCTAAGAATTGTTGCTATTAATGGTGCTTATAAATGATCCAAGTTCTTCATTTATCCTACCGGTGAGATAATTTTCTCATCTCCTTGTTCATATCAATCCAAATCCATTGTTTCCGTTAGTGGCAGAATTTCACCTCATAATTTTGGGATGTTTTCCATAAGCCCACATCAAGCTTATCCTTTTCGTTGTTGGTTTTCCAACAACTCTATTCGATCCTTCTCCTAAAGATGTTTTTTCAAGCTCAGTTGAGGTAGAAGATGTTGTTTTCTTCTCCATTCTTTCATTCAAGTGATCTATCTTCTATTCTTGCTTCCGGAGGCGTTGTGTTGTTGCTCTCTTCTCTCATCATCTCGAATGGTGAGGATCGTGTTCTTTTCGTGCTTATCCATTTAACCGGAGTGTTGTGTACTCTGCTTCAAGGTCTTTTCATCTTATCAAGTCTTGCACCTCTTTTCAACCGGAGTGTTGTCGAATTTGTTCTTCCCTGTTCCTCTTTCCTAATGGAGTGCTTTCAACTTCGGTCATCTCCGTTGTATTCTTTCTTTCAAGTTGTTCAACCTTCCAGGGTTCTTTGGTTTCACTCATTTGTCAAAGAAGCAACTTAGTTTTACCTCTGCTCTTCCTCTTCCGTTTTCCCCTCGGTGCCATCCTAGATCTCGGGATGAGATCCTCTCGTAGTGGTGGAGTGTTGTAACACCCCGGATACAATGTTCCATATTTGTAACTTCGACTCTTGCCTTTTTCGGAGGTGCGATACGATATGTCTTCGTGGTTGGATTTGTTTTCATTTTTGATTTTGTCCATGACATGCATTTCATATCATGTCATCATGTGTACCGCCTTTGCATACGTGTTCGTCTCATGCATCCGAGCATTTTCCCCGTTGTCCATTTCTCAATCCGACACTCCCTCTTGCACCCGGCACACCCGTTTTGCCTCTTTTCGTGAATGGTTGTTAAACATTCTCTTAATGTGCCGAGATTTTCCAAGCGGCCTTGGTACACCACCGGTAGACCGCCAGTCAAATTTTGTGCCAATTGGAGTCTGTTTCATACTCCAACGGTTAACCGGGGAACCGCAAAGGCCTCGTGCGTGTTGCAGCCCAACACCCCTCCAAAGTGGCCCAATAACCCATCCAAACCCCCTCCATCCTCTCAGCCGTTCGATCACGATCGCGTGCCCGAAGACCGCACTCCATTTGGACTCTCCTAGCTTCCTCTACCTATAAATATGTGCCTCGCCCCGAAATTTCGCGGTGCAAACACTAGATCTTCCTCCTCCGCGCGCCGGACATGTCCACTCCGCCATCGGACATGTCCGCCTCCACCCTCTCGCCCAATCGCAGCGCACCACCTGTCGTCTCCGCCTCCCACCACCGCGATGCTGATATCTTTTGCATTTTTGCCATGCTGATATCTTTTGCATTTTTTCCATGCTTGTTTGAACCTGCTCTTGTGTTATTTAGCCGTAGCTCAGTGTTCATCTTTTGTCAAGCAGCTTGAGTAGATCACTGCCATGTGCCTTGCTGCTATGTTAGAGCGCAATAGCTTAGTTTCTTATTGCATTCTAGATGGCATCGTGCTGTTAATCACAGAATTGTGCCATTCTTGTTTTGCTTGCCATTTGCAAACCGTGCATCCGATTCCGGTGATCTTTATATCGATCTCGACCGAAATCAACTCATCTTTCCAGCGGAACACTTGGTTTGCCAAGTTGATGCCTTGAACAATATTTTCCTTCCGGAGCACGCATATGCATTGCATATCACATCCCGCATATCATGCCATGTTATGCATCATGTTGCTTGCGCATTGCCCCGTGGTTGATTGTGGGTTCCCTTGCTTGTGTTCTTGCCTTGGGGTAGAACCGGGAGACGATTTCGTGATCAAGGAACCCGTTGAGTATGCTTACGAGGATCAAGCTTTCGTCAACTCGGACAACTTTGCAGGCAAGATGACCATACCCTCGAAATCACTTCTATCTTTGCTTGCTAGTTGTTCGCTCTTTTGCTATGCCGTGATACCTACCACTTGCTATATCGTGCCTCCCATATTGCCATGTCAAGCCTCTAACCCACCTTTCCTAGCAAACCGTTGTTTGGCTATGTTACCGCTTTGCTCAGCCCCTCTTATAGCGTTGCTAGTTGCAGGTGAAGATGGAGTTTGTTCCATGTTGGAACATGGTTATTGTTGGGATATCACAGTATCTCTTATTTAATTAATGCATCTATATACTTGGTAAAGGGTGGAAGGCTCGGCCTTATTACTGGTGTTTTGTTCCACTCTTGCCGCCCTAGTTTCCGTCATACCGGTGTTATGTTCCTTGATTTTGCGTTCCTTACGCGGTTGGGTTATAATGGTAACCCCTTGACAGTTCGCTTTGAATAAAACTCCTCCAGCAAGGCCCAACCTTGGTTTTACCATTTGCGACCTAAGCCTTTTCCCTTGGGTTCTGCAGACTCAAGGGTCATCTTTATTTTAAACCCCGGGGCCAGTGCTCCTCTGAGTGTTGGTCCAAACTAGAGCACCGTGCAGGGTCGTCCCTTGGCAACTTGGGTTACATTGGCTCGTGTACGCTTAGCTTATCCAGTGTGCCCTGAGAACGAGATATGTGCAGCTCCTATCGGGATTTGTTGGCCCAGCGGGTGGTCTTGCTGATCTTGTTTTACCATTGTCGAAATGTCTTCTAACCGGGACTCCAAGTCTGATCGGGTCTTCCTCGGCGAAGGAATATCCTTCGTTGATCGTGAGAGCTTGGGATGGGCTAAGTTGGGACACCCCTGCAGTGTTTTGAACTTTTGAAAGCCGTGCCCTCGGTTATTGGCAGATGGGAATTTGTTAATATCCGGTTGTAGAAAACTTGACACTTAAATTAATTAAAATACATCGACCACGTGTGTAGCCGTGATGGTCTCTTTTCAGCGGAGTCCGGGAAGAGAACACGGTCTCGTGTTATGCTTGAACGTAAGTAGTTTCAGGATCACTTCTTGATCACTTCTAGTTCACGACCGTGCTTTGCTCCTCTTCTCGCTCTCATTTGGGTAAGTTAGCCACCATATATGCTAGTGCTTGCTGCAGCTCCACCTCACTACCTTTTCCTACCCATAAGCTTAAATAGTCTTAATCTCACGGGTGTGGGATTGCTGAGTCCTCATGACTCACAGATTACTTCGAAAACCAGATGCAGGTGCCGATGATGCCATTGCAGGGGACACGAACGAACTCTAGTGGGAGTTCGACGAGGATTCGGGACGTTACTATGTTTCCTTTCCGGACGATCAGTAGAGGAGCCTAGTTTGGGCGATCGAGGATCTTTTGCATTAGGGGATGTCTTTCTTTATTTGGTTCCGTAGTCGGACCTTGATTGTATCTGGATGATGTAATGATATATTTATGTATTGTGTGAAGTGGTGATTTTAAGCCAACTCTTTATCCTTTCTTATTCAGTACATGGGATGTGTAAAGATTACCCCTCTTGCGACATGCCTACTATGCGGTTATGCCTCTAAGTCATGCTCCAACACGTGGGAGATATAGCCGCATCGTGGGTGTTACACAATACATGTCGTTTCCCCTACTGTCACTGGGATCGACAACTGCAAGATTGAACCCAAAGCTAAGCACTTCTCCCATTGCAAGAAAGATCAATCTAGTAGGCCAAACCAAACTGATAATTCGAAGAGACTTGCAAAGATAAACCAATCGTACATAAAAGAATTCAAAGAAGAATCAAATATTGTTCATAGATAATCTGGACGATAAACCCACAATTCATCGGATCTCGACAAACACACCACAAAAGAAGATTACATCGAATAGATCTCTAAGAGAATCGAGGAGAACTTTGTATTGAGATCCAAATAGAGAGAAGAAGCCATCTAGCTACTAGCTATGGACCCGAAGGTCTGAAGTAAACTACTCACACATCACCGGAGAGGCCATGGAGTTGACGTAGAGGCCCTCCGTGATCAATGCCTCCTCCGTCGGAGCTCTGGAAAAGGCCCCAAGATGGGATCTCTCTGGTACAGAAGGTTGGGGCGGTGGAATTAGGTTTTCGTGGTGCTCCTGGATGATTGCGAGGTACGTGGACTTATATAGGAGGAAGAAGTAGGTCGGTGGAGCAACGAGGGCCCCACGAGGGTGGAGGGCGCACCCAGGGGGTAGGCACGCCCCCTGCCTCGTGGCCTCCTCGATTGTTTCTTGACACCCACTCCAAGTCTCCTGGATCACATTTGTTGAGAAAATCACGTTCCCGAAGGTTTCATTCCGTTTGGACTTAGTTTGATATTCCTTTTCTGCAAAACACTGAAATAGGCAAAAAAATAGCAATTTGGGCTGGGCCTCCGGTTAATAGGTTAGTCCCAAAAATGATATAAAAGTGTAAAATAAAGCCCATTAACATCCAAAACAGATAATATAATAGCATGGAGCAATCAAAAATTATAGATATGTTGAAGACGTATCGCTAACCATGGGTCACAAGTGAATCAGGTCACAACGGTGGACGACGGCCCCAGCACAGCAGCCCCCTCTCACCAGGGGAAGCGCATTGGGGGCTGTGGGAAGGAGCTGGGAGCGAGGGCCCTCCCCGCATCGTATGGAGCAAGGCATCGCCCGGAGGTAGGTCCTCTGCCGGGGAGGCGCTGGCAAGCCTTCCCCCAGTAGAGGGCCCGTGGTCGCTAAGGGCGCCGCTAGCATCCCCTTTGCCCCTTGGTATCGTCCTGGTTTCCGAACGCCCCAACGGTGGTCGAGGGCGGCGCAAGGCAGGGCCCTCGCCTGGAGATATGAAGTAAGTCTCACGCCTGTGAAGGTCTCTGCTCGTGACACTCTCACATAATAATGAGTGGGGCTGTACACGCCCCGGAGTCTCCAGAGTGCCGCCCTCGGGCCTCGGGGGCTCCCACCCACGTCCTAGTGGAAGCACCATGGTCCGCGGTGGTGAGAAGACTCGAAGACAAGAAGACTAGCTAGGTGTCGGACACGGCCATTTGCTTTTGACCTCTTTTCTGTAACTCAGACTCGCAACTTTTGATCTTGAATTTGAAGTTGCATTTCCATTGGCAATCATGGGGGGCATCCTTTTTCGTTCGTGTTGATTTCATGAGTTTCTGGATTCGTGTTTTGTTTGAGGTTCGCGTCCGCTACCTCCCCCCTTCTGAGCTCCTCGCAAGCAGCGGCTGGCAGCAGCGTACGCATGCTGCGCGCACACCTTGTCGTCACTAGCGCTCACTTCTTGCGAGACCCTCTCGGGTGGACCGGCGGACCTCTCAGGGAATCAAAACCTCGCGAGCTCGTGAGGGGCTCCTCTCAGAAGGAATGCACGTTCACAACAGCCAAACCAGTTTGAAGCGTGGCTAAACCAAAGTAAGTTACGGCATCAAGCCTGCAAGGAGAGTCGCGAGCACCCAAAAGCACGCTTTAAGCCTAGCCTAAGGAATGAAGTAGTAGTCTATTTACATGAGGGGCTTCCCCTCTCCAAAATGATCTTACATCATGAGGGGCCGTGCCCAAGCTTTTGTGTGCAGGTTCAAAATAAAGGAGCGCGGGCTCAGCTGGACATATCGCTCGCCTTACCCCCCGAATCGCTTCCGGACAGGCTGCTGGCACCGTCGCTGTCGCTGTCTACACCACCATCAGCCGCGCCGCCATCAGCCACACCGCCATCAGTCACGCTGCCATCAACTACGTCGCCCTCATCCGCCGCGACCACCACCACGTCGTCATCAGAAGCAAAGGCCCTAACCAGAGCTTCCACATTATCATTCACCCAGTGCGCGAGGTTGCCCCGGATGACCACGGACACTGGGGCAATGGTGGCGGCAAAATCAAAGTCAGGATAAGTGTTCAGGGGATGGTTGAAGACGCGGGAGAATGCGCGTTCGAGAAGGCCTCGGCTATTTTCGTCCACAAGCTCGTGAGCCCTCTCAGCACGGCTCTCCAAGCGCGTAACAACATCAGTGAAGAAGCAAAGATAGCTGGCGTTATCCTCGGCATGGGGATGAGGGGCATGCTCATCGCAGATGGTACCAAGCGCCTGGTTGGCCTTCGGCCTGAGGTCCCAAAGCATGGGGGCATGCTTGCGCAGTAGTGTCTGCCGGCGAAGTGCCTCCTCCCTGCTTTGCTGCGCGAGGGACTCGGCGCTGGCTACCCGCTGCTGAAGGGAGAGCAGCTCGGCACGGGCGAAAGCCAGCTCGGCCTGCACCGAGATCAGGGCGGCTGCGGCGGCTTTCTCGCGCTATTCCGCCTCAGCCAGACCTCACCTGAGGGCAGGGGTCCTGCCCACACCTTCGGATTCCACGAGCTTCAGCTTCAGGTCGTACCTGCCGGCGAGATCCGCGCGAGCCTCGGCCACCCTGCGGTCGACCTCCTCCTGGGCCCCGGCCTCGCGCGCACCAACAACACCCTCTGCTTGGGAGACTTGGTGCTCCCTCGTCTCCAACCGCTCGAGCTCAAGGCTGTGCTACGTGGCCTCCAGCAACAGTGCTTCCTCACGCCTCAAGATCTCCTTCTCGTCGGACAGGGCGCCCTTCATCGACGACAGGGCAACTCTGTGTGCCTCCACCTGCTGCTCCAGGGAGGTTCAAGGCCTGGAGCTCTCACCTGCGCTCCTCGGCGACTACGCGGCGATTGTCCGCCTCGCTGGCCTCCTCCAAGGCCCGGGAAATGGCCTCTCACGAGGTTTCCAGGGATGCCTCGGCCTTCGCATCGGCATGCTCACGCTGGATGCGCCCGAGGTTGATAGCCACGTTCAGGCGATGCCACTCCTCCACCACCCGGAGGCCTTCGGCTTCAAGGCGAGCGTCAACGTCCGCGAGTTCTCCACCGAGTCAGCTCATTGCGCCCATTGCCTCTAGAAAGAGCTCATGGCGAACGACACTCCGCTCGTGCACAACCTTAAGCACGCAACCGGGTCCGTCCCCCGCAGCGGGGGTGGCTGACGGGATCCGGAGCGGCTCACCCCCCTTCGGCAGGGGGCTGGCGCCTCCCGGGTTGCTGACCAAGCTTCAGCAGGGGCCTAGCTGGCTTGAGGCCCGCTACTCGAAGAAGAAGCCAGGATCGAAGTCATCCAGCCGCCGTCCATAACCACAGGAGGAGCCCTTGGCACACTTGCCGCGCCCCAGGCGAGGCCACGAAGGAGAGACGGCAAAGGCGCGAGCTCAAGGTGCCAAGCTAGCATGTTTGCCTCTCCAGTTGACCTCGCACCGGGTGCGGCATGCTGGCTTGGGGCGCTCAAGGCCAGCGGGGGATTCGAGGCAGGAGGAGGTTGCTTCCCCGGAGACTTCGCGGCCTTTGCAGAATGGACCCTGAGGAGTCACTGTCAGGAGGGGAAGCAGCACTCGAGAAATCACAAAGATAAGGTACTCACTCGTCTATGGCGATATACTTCCTCTGCTTCAACGGCCGGAAGGCATCACTGCTGCAGCTTGGAGAACCTTTCCTCTTGCAGAGCGCATCAAAGTCCAGACGGAGCCGGCAGAAGCGTTGGACATGGCAACCAGCGCGGGGCATAGTTGGGGAGGCTCCCGAGGAGACGACCTCGGGACTGCTGGGTTGAGGAGAGCCCTCGGGCACCGCCTCATGATGGCCCGCTGAGACCTCGGAAGCTTCGGCCTCAGGAGTAGCGGATTGCGTTGCCTCCTCATCTATCACCCCAAGGCAAGAGTCACGGGCTCCAAGGGATGGCACCTCAGGAGCCTCAAGAGGCATCGACGCCTCAGCACCCGTGCCTCCAGCCTCCAGCGGTGCTCGCCCCCTGTGTCCACTCTTGGGGCAAGTTCGGCGCTGGCGGCAAGGAGGGGGACCACGAAAACAGGGTTCTCGCGGGGCCCTTCAAGGCCAACAGGACGCAGCCCCCATTCATCGAAGGGGGACATCTGCCCCGCGAACTCCACCCTGTTTGAGCAGCAGTACAAAAGACAGCCCTCCTGCGGCATGTCAGCTGGTGAGGGGTCGCCCGTCAAGACCTCGAGCACCGTTCTTCATGCCTCGAGCGGAAGCCCCGCTGACGGTGTCCTGGACTAAGGGGTACTCACCACGCCGTCTCCCGACCAGCTGGATCGGGCTGAGGACCCCCATGGTGGTTCACTCATGGGCCACTTCGGGCAGCCCATGCCGCACACGAGGAAGATTCCACAAGGCGACAAGGACTCCTCTCCACCAACGTATTCGACTAGGACTCTTGTTATCCTAAGCCTCCGGTACATTATATAAGCCGAGGCCAGGCTAGTCGCTAGATTATTATGACATTATTCATCATACCCTCAGGTTTTAGACCACAACATATGATCTCGAGTTAGATCAACTCTGTACTTGATACTCCATCAATATAAACAAGAGCATGACGTAGGGTTTTACCTCCATCAAAAGGGCCCGAACCTACGTAAAACATCTTCTTCTTCTTTGTTCGTGTTACCATTGATCCGAGAATCCACAGCTCGGGACCCCCTACCACAAGATCTGCAGGTTTTGACACCAACAATGGTGCCTTCATTTAGAGTTCCGCTGTGAGATCGACAAAGGATCAATGGCTCGCCTCAAGATCAACTGCGACGTCGGCGTCTTCGTCACCGGCTCGACTGGTTACCTTGGCTTGACAAAGGACTGTGCCCTGCCTCCAATCGTCATGTTTGGACGAGGGACTTCATTAAATATCAACTCCAATCTCTATCATGATCATGGAGGAATCATCCTTGGAGCTCGGGAGCTCAACGTCAACATTGCTCTCGAGCGACTGTGTTGTTCTTCCGGACAGCAAACTTGTATCCGCTGCCACCACCTCCTCGAGCATCACTTTGACGATTCCTTTGGTGAAATTGTGCGGAATTGAGTCTACAACAACCCTGTAAAATTTCTTCGCATTCCAATGGAGTAATCTTCGCCGATCTCCGATATACCGGAGCCCTGTCGAGTCTGGACGGGAATTAGGACAAGTTTAGGGCGTGGTCTCCACAGCCTAGCTCGGAGGTTATTTGGAAGATCCAACCGTTTATCTGCTGCGGAATTTCCATATCTACCACCTCTCAAAATTTCAGTTCGATCCGACCGTTCAAACTCCGGGAACCTTCCGATTAGTGCATCATTTTTCGGATTTGTTTTCTGCATGAATACGAATCTGACCTGAGATCATCTCTCTTCATGAACGAGATATTGGACAGCCTTTTTGGAAGAAACTATTTGTAGGGTATTGTGTTTTGTTTCCTAACACATGCTCATGAATTTTGCTCCTTTTCGGAGGTAATCTTCACCGTCATGCTGGTGTCAAACCACTCCGGCAATATTGCTTCATGGCTGCTGACCTGCACTAGACACGTCGTCGCTTTGTTGAGCCGAGCTCAACTTCTTCGGATCATCATCTCGGCGAGCCGAACAAAGAGTTTGGAATCGCAAAGGATAAATCATCACCAACATCGCCACCCTACAGATCACACGGAGCGGGCACACCGGCATCGCCGCATGGTCACTTCATCAAGCCGGCATTCACTGCGTCACAAGTTACGACCTGCGTCGGCATGGCCGCACTGTTGCTTCTTTAAGCCGATGTCCATCACTTCAGACTGCTTCAACACCCCGGCTTACACGGCAGCTGCAACGTCACCTTACCGGCCCGATCTGTCACCTCGGCTGGACCGGGGGCTTCACCATATCTTCATCAAACCTACTCCGATGACTTCGGCGTCATCAGCGGACCTACTTCGACTCATTGGCTGACATGGAGGCTTCGATACCTCGGCTGGATCGGGGACTTTGCTATTTCTTCATCAACATACTCCGGTTACTCCGGCGTCACCAGCCGACCAGCTTCGTCACGTTAGCTGGACCGAGGGCTTTGCCTCGGCGAGCCAACCTTTGCCAGCGTCGCCATGCCGTCGCTTTATCGCCCATCAGGCAATGGGTCTGCGGATCGAGTCCCAATTTTGGGAGTCACCTTTCTTTGGATTGCTACAACAAATAAACAAGGTGCTATTAATCCTAATAATTTTTGCTTGTTTGGGTTTATTTTTTCCAAGGAATTACTACTCTGGTTTGTTCCATCATCTGTACACAGGTCTATCAAATGGTGGCCGCATTAACGATGGTCGCATGGTGGTTCGGCTTTGCGATGCCTTTACCGCATCACGCCGACGCCCTGCATCGACATTGACTTCGGCGCCAGGCCACATATCTTTAAATAAATTATTTTGCGTAAATTAACTACGCGAGGATTTTTATATATTTATATTATTATTGTTGGACTACACTATTTTACATGTGTAGGTAATCGACTTCGACTGCGTCACGTGCGCGGTCACTTCGGCAAGCCGATGTCATCGTCCCAATCGGCCTAAATCGGCTTGCGTGATCACCTTGTTGGTCGAATTGCCATAGTGACATGTTCGGTTGCCTCGGGACTTCGGCATCGCTAAGGGAGCTCTACCTCATCGAGTGTTCGACACACAGGCCATATTTCTTTTATTAGTCACTTTGCATAAATTATTAATCACGCATCCTTTTAAAAAAAATATTATTCTTACTATTATCTCCGGCTTGCACTATCTTCTGTGCACAGGTAAATGATCCGGATTGGGCAGCGCTGTAACCTCGGCGTATCGACATACCACGTCACCTCGGCTGGACCGGGGGTTTCGTCATCACTTCATTAACCCGCGTCGGGTACTTCGGCATCACACCGCCGACCTGCATCGGCCGTGCTATATCGCCACTTCGGAGCGTCGAGCTCTTTGCTCTGCCACCTCGGGACCCGCTTGGGGGCTAGGAGCTCATCCCGCCGTAAGCTTGGACCGCGTCATCAATACCAAGCACATTAACCAGCTAAGTCACTTTCATGCTCAAAAACTTTTAGTTTTCAATTTTGTTCGGTTCGACCAAGCATTATACTTTTTTGGCAAAAAGTTGTTTGTGAAAAACTTCCTTGTCAAAACTTTGTTTGTGACACACAAATCCAAATACCCCATTTACTTGGGGCTTCCTTTATGAAGTCTTTCCTCTTGCATATGATTATACTTGGATGGCTTCGTTCCTTGTTCGTGTATTACGCCACAATATGCACCATGTTGACTTAAGTGTTCCACAAGCTGGGTTGCCTTGCTCCTGTGTTTAACCCTACGTTCCCAACTGTTTGACTAGGGAGTAAAGGGAGCACCTCTGTGATTGTCACGATCGGATCATCCGAGCTCGGACCTCAGACTGGATGAAGCCGAAAGCTAGCGCTCTTATTGTTTAAAATCATGGTCGGCACACAATGGAACTCATGAGTACAAAAATCTAATGCACAAGTCTCATAGTAACAATGAGCAACCGAAGAAAGGTATCGATGGGGGTACTATTTTCTTCGAAGATGCTTCTTACACTTCATCAGTAATATAGCATAAGTCCCCTGAGCGCGCTTTGTCTGTTACAGCCTTATTGCCTGATTTCCTGGTTATAGGAACCACTGTCGATATTCTCAACAGGTGGAGTACATAACACTTTTCGGCCCTTGACCGAAGAGGGAGAAGTCGATGGTCAGTTAAGACGCGTTTAAAAGTTCAGGTGAACACATATATGATATAAGTACTTCGGTACATACAATCATTCTACATAAATTTTTTTACCCAAGTTCACTGGGGGCTCTTAAATTTATATGAGCCGCTTTTATAGTAAATGTGTTTTCTTCCTAGTCGTTGCAAAATCTTTTTCTATCACTCCTTTTTCGACGCGAGTGTGTGGTCAATAGCCGGAAAGCCCATTTTCTCCCTAGTGACCGCTCGAGTTTAGTTCACTAAACTGGTCTAACTAGCCGTACTCCGCCTTCGGGATAGGAGGTTGCAGCCATAGGCTGACCCACTTGAAGTCTTGAGATCGGATGTGTCATATTAATGCACGACAGAAGCACAAAAGTAAGACCAATTTCTGGATTCACACCAAATGACTTGATTTAGTTCGGGCGTAAAGTTTTTACTGAAGTTTTTTGTTTTTTCAAGCCTATGGCACTTTTAAACTATTTGTTTGTTTCTAGCATAAGTCTCGTAGTGTAGCGCTGGAAACCTTTAGATATTTGGCACAAAAATTCTCGGATATTGCTATATATGCATAGGTTTTGAATTGTGTCTTTGGTAAATAGTTTGGTTGCCCGTCTCCTGTGCTTGCCTCCTACATTCCGCTTTGTTCGGCTAAGTGTGCAAAGGGAGAACCACTTTGATTGTGCTTCCAGCTCGAATGGTTAAGCACCTCAGTGGAGAAAGCCGAAAATTGACTATCACAATGGGCGTAAACTGGTCAGTGATCCGATGACGGTATCAAACTATAGATCGATATCGATTACCCCGTGTTAAACGATGGGCCTTTCATAACATTGGCCGAAGTGATAATGGCTAGACTTCGGTCGGTGTCGAACACTAACCGGGGGCTCGTAGCTAGCTTCCCCATTTTAAAGCTCCTATGACTAAGTGAAAGTTATAAAGCCCGCATATCTGATCGCCTCGTTTCTGCTAACACAACCATCTTCGGGCACCAGGACGTCGGCTAAGGGTTGTCGTGTTATTGCGGAAACACCCTGCGTACCATCTACAATGGGGTGGAAGCCGACGATGGGCCACTTTCAAGTGATAAATGGTCGCAACGGAGTCAAAATAAATATATCATCGGCGCTCATATTTTATATACGAGGGCTACATTCTGTAATCATCGTCATAAAGCCACAAATATGCATCAATTTGACTTAAGATTTTGGCCAAGCTAGGTTGCCTGGCTCCTGTGCTTACCCCTACGTTCCCGATTGATCGGCTAGGCGGTAAAGGGAGCACCTCTGTGATTGTTACTACCGGGTCATCCGAGTTAGTACCTCAGACTGGGTGAAGCCGAAAGCTAGCGATCTTAAAGGATATAATTGGTCGACAACGATGGAAGTGAAATTTTTGGTTCATTAATACCATAGAGTTCGAGAACTTTCCCCGAACTAAATCCTGAATATTTTCCTCCCACATTGATTGGAGGTGAGGTTTCATGATCATGATCAGCATCAACCCAAAGAAAGGAACCGATAGCGGGATTATTTTCTTTGGAAGATGTTTCATATCTCTTTGCGTACCTTTGTTTATAAAACTGTATGGCCGGATTGCCTTGTTTTCCATAAATCTTTGCCCTTATAACATCTTCATAAAGTAGGACAGGCACTCCCCGGCTTCTGGCCGAGGAGGTTGAAGCCGATGGTCCGTCAACAAAGTTTTGTACAATGCAATCCGAGCATTAATGATGTAAAATACTTGGATACGTAGAATCATTACACATAATTTGTGATTTTACTCTGGATATCGATCCTAAATTCGGCCACCCGTACGTGCCCACATTAAGGCTCGGGGGCTACTGTGCTTCGGGCTTATCATTCACTAATACTAAAAGGGGTGAATCGATCCCCTGATCTGGTGTTGCCACCCGACCAGTATCTCAGGGGCTACTGCATTGCCTATTCAATGTAGAAAATTCAAAGTGCTCAATGTTCAGCTGGACCGAACTATGGGCAAACGTGTCTTCAGACAACAATAAGTACCATCTGGGACTTATCCGGCATCAAGCTAATATATTACGGTGACTTCTCAAAACCCTCTCTCAAGGGCCCGTCCATCGATCACTATTACCTCTAATATATTACACTGTGTTTCTATCCCTATGTATGCTGCCGAGCTAGGAGTTGATCCTCAGGCCGATTTCACGACCTGAGTCTCAAAAGCTACTAGGATCAACAGTTTCATATTTCCCTTCAGGTGCATCTCGAATTTAGGCCGACAGACACCTTGAGGGCTACTGGCCATACATCTCTGATACGTCTCCGTCGTATCTACTTTTCTAAACACCTTTTCCCTTGTTTTGGACTCTAACTTGCATTATTTGAATGGAACTAACCCGGACTGACGCTGTTTTCAGCAGAATTGCCATGGTGTTATTTTTGTGCAGAAATAAAAGTTCTCGGAATGACCTGAAAACCAACAGAGAATTATTTTGGAATGTATAAAAAATACTGGAAGAAGAATCCACGTCAGGGGGCCTCCACCTGTCCACGAGGGTGGGCGCGCCCCTGCCCCCTGGGCGCGCCCCCTGCCTCGTGGGCCTCCTGACGCTCCATCGACCTCAACCTTGACTCCATATAATCACTTTCGGGGAGAAAAAAACCAGAGAGAAGGATTCATCACGTTTTATGATACGGAGCCGCCACCAAGCCCTAAACTCTCTCTGGATGGCTGATCTGGAGTCCGTTCGGGGCTCCGGAGAGGGGAATCCGTCGCCATCGTCATCATCAACCTTCCTCCATCACCAATTTCATGATTCTCACCGTCGTGCGTGAGTAATTCCATCGTAGGCTTGCTGGACAGTGATGGGCTGGATGAGATTTATCATGTAATCGAGTTAGTTTTGCTAGGGTTTGATCCCCAGTATCCACTATGTTCTGAGATTGATGTTGCTATGACTTTTCTATGCTTAATGCTTGTCACTAGGGCCCGAGTGCCATGATATCAGATCTGAACCAATTATGTTTTCATCAATATATGAGAGTTCTTGATCCTATCTTGCAAGTCAATAGTCACCTACTATGTGTTATGATCCGGTAACCCCGAAGTGACAATATTCGGGACCACTCCCGGTGATGACCGTAGTTTGAGGAGTTCATGTATTCACTATGTGTTAATGCTTTGGTCCGGTACTCTATTAAAAGGAGGCCTTATTATCCCTTAGTTTCCAATAGGACCCCGCTGCCACAGGAGGGTAGGACAAAAGATGTAATGCAAGTTCTTTTCCATAAGCACGTATGACTATACTCGGAATACATGCCTACATTACATTGATGAATTGGAGCTAGTTCTGTGTCACCCTATGTTATGACTGTTACATGATGAACCGCATCCGGCATAATTCTCCATCACCGATCCAATGCCTACGAGCTTTCCATATATTGTTCTTCGCTTATTTACTTTTCCATTGCTATTGTTACAATCACTACAAAACACCAAAAATACTACTTTTGCTACCGTTACTTTTGCTATCGTTACCACTACTATCATATTACTTTGCTACTAAATACCTTGCTGCAGATATTAAGTTTTTAGGTGTGGTTGAATTGACAACTCAGCTGCTAATACTTCAGAATATTCTTTGGCTCCCCTTGTGTCGAATCAATAAATTTGGGTTGAATACTCTACCCTCGAAAACTGTTGCGATCCCCTATACTTGTGGGTTATCAAGACTATTTTCTGGCGCCGTTGCCGGGGAGCATAGCTCTATTCTTTGAGTCACTTGGGATTTATATCTATTTATCACTATGATGACCTCGAATGATCCAAGAACCAAGATTTATCCCTCAACTACGAGGGGAGGTAAGGAACTGCCATCAAGCTCTGCACTTCATTCACCTTCTGTTTTGAGTAAGCTTGCAACACCTAAACCCGCTTCTGCTATTAATTCTGATATGTCGCATGTTATTGATGATGCCACTTCTGCTATGCATGATACTTATGATGAAACTACTACTGTGCCACTTGGTGAATTTCTTGATGAACAACTTGCTAGGGCTAGAGAGAATGAAATTATTGAAACTGATAATATTGATGAAAGTGATGATGAAGATTCTCCCCCTAGATATGAATTACCTGTTGTCCCTGAGGGCTATGTTATGGATGAAGAAACTGCTAGAGATTTTCTTGTTTGCAATGATATGAGTGATCTCAAGAAATTATTAGCTAAGCTGAAACAAAAAACTCTGAATGCTAGAATGAAATATGATCCTGCTTATGCTACTTCACCTATCTTTGTTACTGATAAGGATTATGAATTCTCTGTCGACCCTGATAATTTTACTTTGGTTGAATCTGATCCTTTCTATGGCTATGAATGTGAAACTATTGTGGCACATCTAAATTAAATGATATAGCCACCCTGTTCACTAATGATGAGAAAACTCGCTACTATTATATCCTGAAGATATTTCCGTTCTCATTAAAGGGTGATGCTAAGATATGGTTTAATTCTATTGATCCTGGTTGTGTCCGTAGTCCCCAGGATATGATTTATTACTTCTCTGCTAAATATTTCCCCGCTCATAAGAAACAAGCTGCTTTAAGGGAAATATATAATTTTGTGCAAATTGAAGAAGAGAGTCTCCCACAAGCTTGGGGGAGACTTCTCCAATTACTTAATGCTTTGCCTGATCATCCTCTTAAGAAAAATGAAATACTTGATATCTTTTATAATGGACTAACCGATGCTTCCAGAGACCACCTGGATAGTTGTGTTGGTTGTATTTTCAGGGAAAGAACACCAGATGAAGCTGAAATTTTATTGAATAATATGTCGACTAATGAAAATAATTGGACACTCCCTGATCCAATCCCTGATCCAATTCCTAAACCAACTCCTGAGCCAACTCCGAAGAAAAGGGGTATTCTATTTCTCAGTCTTGAAGATATGCAAGAGGCAAAGAAATCTATGAAGGAAAAAAGGTATAAAAGCTGAAGATGTTAAGAATTTACCTCCTATTGAAGAAATACATGATCTTAATTTACCGCCTGTTGAAGAAATACATGGTCTTGATAACCCGACACAGGTAGTAAAGGTAAATTCTCGCTATATATATGATAAAACTAAATTCCCATTTACTAAGTTTGCTAGCCCATGCTTGGATGAGTTTGATGACTTTATGGTTAAACAAGAAAACTTCAATGCTTACGTTGGCAGACAATTGAAACACAATGCTGATATGCTTGAACACTTGGGTGATTATATGGCTAATGTTAAAGGTGAACTTAAACTTGTTAGTAAACATGCTTATATAGTTACCACTCAAGTAGAACAAGTACTTAAAGCTCAGAATGATTTGCTCAATGAATTAAATAATAAGAATGATAATGTTGTTAGAGTTATGACTAGAGGTGGTAAAATGACTCGGGAACCTTTGTATCCTGAAGGCCATCCTAAGAGAATTGAGCAGGATTCTCGGAGAAATAATGTTGATGCACCTAGTCCTTCTATAAGGAAGAGAAAGAAAAATGATAGGACTTTGCATGCTTCTAGTGAACCTGTTGTAGACACACCTGAGAATCCCAATGATATTTCTATTTCTGATGGTGAAACACAATCTAGTAATGAACATGAACCTAGTAATAATGTTAATGATGATGTTCATGTTGATGCTCAACCTAGCAATGATAATGATGTAGAGATTGAACCTGTTGTTGATCTTGATAACCCACAATCAAAGAATCAACGTTATGATAAGAGAGACTTTGTTGCTAGGAAGCACGGTAAAGAAAGAGAACCATGGGTTCAGAAACCCATGCCTTTTCCTCCTAAACCATCCAAGAAAAAGGATGATGAGGATTTTGAGCGCTTTGCTGAAATGATTAGACCTATCTTTTTGCGTATGTGTTTGACTGATATGCTTAAAATGAATCCTTATGCTAAATACATGAAGGAAATTGTTACTAATAAAAGAAAGATACCAGAAGCTGATATTTCCACCATGCTTGCTAATTATACTTTTAAGGGTGGAATACCGAAGAAACTTGGAGATCCAGGAGTACCAACTATACTATGCTCCATTAAAAGAAACTATGTTAAAACTGCATTATGTGATTTTGCAGCCGGTGTTAGTGTTATGCCTCTCTCTTTATATCGTAGACTTGATTTGAATAAGTTGACACCTACTGAAATATCTTTGAAAATGGCTGATAAATTGACTGCTATACCTGTTGGTATTTGTGAGGATGTGCTTGTTGTGGTTGCAAACGTTACTATTTTAACGGACTTTGTTATTCTTGATATTCCCGAGGATGATAGTATGTCTATTATTCTTGGAAGACCCTTTTTGAATACTGCAGGGGCTCTTATTGATTGCACCAAAGGCAATGTCACTTTTCATGTTAATGGTAATGAGCACACGGTACACTTTCCGAGGAAACAACCTCAAGTCCACAGTATCAATTCTATTGGAAAATTTTCAACAATTACTGTTGGAGGTTGAATTTCCTCTTCCTACTGTCAAGAAGAAATATGATATTCTTAGTGTTGGGGATGTGCATATCCCCGTTGAGGTAACCTAGTGTTATTCGAAAATTCTTCGGTTCCATGTTACTCGAAATGAGTTTGTTAACAAGACCTGATCAACCTTGTTAGTGGATTCCTTTCGATGAGCATGAGATGGATGAATTTAGAAAACACAACTCTCTGTACCCTCTTTTTACTTTTTGTTATTTATATTGAATAAAGCAAAAATAGTAATTTCTGTCTATTTTCTGAATTATCAATGCAATAAAAAATACCCCGAAAATAAAAGTTCTCCAAATGCCCTGAAAATTAAATATGATTTTTTCTAGAATATTTGAGAATATCTGGCACTGAGAACACAGCAGGGGGAGAAAGCACCTGGACACGAGGGTCCAGGGCGCGCCCTACCCCCCTGGGCGCGCTCCTGCCTCGTGGGCCCACGGTGGCTCCTCTCCACTTATTCCAGCTACCACACACTTCTTCTCCCTCCCACAAACATCACTAGCCAGCTCAAACCCGAGTCCAAGCTCATCTTGCTGCCATTTTTGGGGGATTGTTCTTTGGTATGTGACTCCTCCAATGGTCCAATTAGTTTTTGTTCTGGTGCTTTATTCATTGCATATTTTTGCTGCTTAGGTGACCCTGTTCTTGAGCTTGCATGTCAAATTTATGTGGTCAAAAGTACTTTTGATGCATGATATTGTCTCTAGGCACTTGTAGGAGTAATTGCTATCAATTTTGTTGAGTTTGGTTCACTTTTATTTTGAAGTTACTAAAAATTTCAGAAATTTTCAGAAAAAGATGAAGAGATTTTTGAGGGGCTCATCGAGCCGAAGCTTGAAGGGTGAGCAAAGTGAGGAGGATAAGAGGCCCAAGTATAATCTCCCTCGCACCGCGGAGGTTCGGCCGTGTGAATGGCCATGTGATGATTTCTTGAGAGTAGTCGGGATTTATGATGATTTCTATGAATTGGGTGGGAATGCAGGCCTCACCGCCTTCCTCCACGACCAACGCGAACAGTATCTCTTACTCACCAATATCTTTGTGCAAAACTTTCATTTCCATGCTAGGAGCTCACCACTATGGTGGAATTTTATTTATATGATGAGCATAAGGAGATGTCACTTCGTGATTTTTGTCGGGTTTGTTTAATCCCTTTGGAGGGCAGCGTAGAGGAACCACATCGTGACGATGTAGATGGGTTTATTGATACCATTGCTGTAAGGGAAAGGAGGAAGGTTTCCAGCACAACAATTACTAGCATACATTTTCCTGTTTTACGTTACTTCGCAATATTTGCTAGTAGATGCTTAATTGGTCGCGGAAACTATGGCAACCTTAGTGCCCCTGATATTGTTATTTTGTGCCATGCCTTGTTCCGTGATGACACATTTAGTATGGGTGCTATTGTTGCAAAGCGGTTAAATCTTAACCGTACTAAGGGCCCCATCCTTGGAGGAATCTTCGCCTCGCGCCTCGCTGCACACATCAACATACCTATTAGGCATTATGAGAAGGAAGAGAAGTTGCTGCCTCCTATTTTTCTAGATTATAAGAGTATGGTAGCACATGATTTTATTGTTAAGAATAGGGAAAGGCGCTTAAGTACAAATTAATATTTGGTACAAATCATCCTGAGACTATTACCATGCCTGCTCCTTCGTTGTTTGATTTATTTGCAGGCAAGTACCTTGTTCCATTGGAGGCCACTCACGCCTACCGGAACCCTACATCAGCTATAGAGCCAGAGCCGGAACCACAATTTGATCCTCCACGACATTCTGATTACCAATGGGATCCGGAGGTGATTGCCAACCAGTGGCAATCCGAGGCTTCTTCACAGTAAGACCCCAACTATTACTTTGGATATCCGCCAGGCCAGCCGTGGCCATAGACCAACTTAGGCCAAAAGCCTAAGCTTGGGGGAGTACGTATTTCTCACCGACATTACATTCTTGTTCACACACTCCTGCTAGTTGTCGGTGATCATACTTTTTCACTGTAATATCCATGCTAGTTCATTTTCCTTTTTATGCTTTCTTCTTGTGTGTTTAATAAACCTTAATAAAAACAAAAAAATTAGTTGTAGCTTTTAGTTAGTTTACTTTTCATGCTGTAGTAGTAATAATTAAAAAGGAAACCCAAAAAGATTTCTCGTTCTTCTTTTGCTTGTTGGGAGCTTTCCCGTGTAAATAGTTTTATTTCTTTCTTGTTCTTTGGGGGCGAGAGGAGAAGACCATGATTAAAATGTTAAAGTGGCTCTTATATGCATTATTGTTGATATGACAAAAGAGCCCATATTACCTTGTCTTCTCTCTTGAATTGAATGCCTGCAGATTCCAGCTTAGTCCAATGCACGTGCACCATTATTATTATCCACACTATTCGGTCGTGCAAGTGAAAGGCAATAATAATGATTATATGATGAACTTATTGAGATGAGAAAAGCTGGTATGAACTCGACCTCTCTTGTTTTTGTAAATCTGATTAGTTCATCGTTCCTGATTCAGCCTATTATGAATAAACATATTTGCAATGACAATTAGAGATTATAGTTTCTTATGCCATGCTTAATTAGCTAGGAGCTTATAATGGTTTACCTTGCGTGCCAACATGCTACTAAAATGGTTGTGATGTGGTATGATAAGGTGTTATCCTATTTTGAATGATTCGAGTTGCTTGACTTGGCACATGTTCACGCATGTAGTTGAAACAAAATCAACCTGACCTCTACGATATTTATGTTCATGGTGCATTATATCCTACTCATGCTTGCATTCGGTGTTGATTAATTTTAATGCATGTTCATGACTGTTGTAGCTCCCTAGCTAGTCGCTTCCCAGTCTTTTGCTAGCCTTCACCTGTACTAAGCGGGAATACTGCTTGTGCATCCAATTCCATGAACCCCAAAGTTGTTCCATATGAGTCCACCATACCTACCTATATAGGGTATCTACCTGTCGTTCCAAGTAAATTTGTATGTGCCAAACTCTAAACCTTCAAATAAACATTATGTTTTGTATGCTCGAATAGCTCATGTATCAATTAGGGTTGTCCGTATCTTCCATGTTAGGCGGGTTATTCTCAAGAGACGTGGACTCCGCTCCTCACTCACGAGAAAATGGCTGGTCACCGGGATGCCTAGTCCCATGCTTTATGCAAATCAAATCAAAATAATTGCAACCAAAACTCCCCCGAGACTGTTGTTAGTTGGAGGCACTCGTTGTTTCGAGCAAGCCATGGATTGATGCTTGTTGGTGGAGGGGGAGTATAAACTTTACCATTCTGTTTGGGAACCGCCTATAATGTGTGTAGCATGGAAGATATCGCCATCTCTCAGTTGTTATGTTGACAATGAAAGTGTACCGCTCAAAATATTATTCATATCTATTTCAAAACCGAGCTCTGGCACCTCAAATCCCTGCTTCCCTCTGCGAAGGGCCTATCCATTTACTTTTATGTTGAGTCATCATCCTCTTATTAAAAAGCACCAGTTGGAGAGCACCGCTGTCATTTGCATCCGTTACTGTTAGTTTACATTGAGTATGACTTGACTAGATCTCTTTTACCATGAATTACAATGTCTAGTCAGTCCTTGATCTTTAAAGGTGCTCTGCATTTATGTTTTGCGGTCTTAGAAAGGGCTAGCGAGATACCATCTTGTTATATCATATCACGATTGTTTTGAGAAAGTGTTGTCATCCGAGATTTATTATTATTGCTCGCTAGTTGATTATGCCATTGATATGAGTAAACATGAGACCTAAAATGTTATTGTGACTATGGTTAGTTCATAATCTTTGCTGAAAACTTGAATGTTGGCTTTACATATTTACAACAACAAGAGCAAACAGAGTTTGTAAAAGTTTTTCTTTATCACTTTCAGTTTATCAACTGAATTGCTTGAGGACAAGAAAAAGTTTAACCTTGGGGGAGTTTATACGTCTCTGTCGTATCTACTTTTCCAAACACTTTTGCCCTAGTTTTGGACCTAACTTGCATGATTTGAATGGAACTAACCCGGACTGACGCTGTGTTCAGCAGAATTGCCATGGTGTTATTTTTATGCAAAAATAAAAGTTCTCGGAATGACCTGAAAATCAACAGAGAATTATTTTGGAATATATAAAAAATATTGGAAGAAGAATCCACGTCAGGGGGCCTCCACCTGTCCACGAGGGTGGGGGCACGCCTGCCCCCTGGGCGCGCCCCCTGCCTCGTGGGGCCCCTGACGCTCCACCGGCCTCAACCCCGACTCCATATATTCACTTTCGGGGAGAAAAAAACCCAAAGAGAAGGATTCATCACGTTTTACGATACAGAACCGCTGCCATGCCCTAACTCTCTCGGGAGGGCTGATCTGGAGTCCGTTCTGGGCTCCGGAGAGGGGAATCCGTCGCCATCGTCATCATCAACCTTCCTCCATCACCAATTTGATGATGCTCACCTCCGTGCGTGAGTAATTCCATCGTAGGCTTGCTGGACGGTGATGGGCTGGATGAGATTTATCATGTAACCGAGTTAGTTTTGTTAGGGTTTGATCCCTAGTATCCACTTGTTCTGAGATTGATGTTGCTATGACTTTGCTATGCTTAATGCTTGTCACTAGGGCCCGAATGCCATGATTTTAGATCTGAACCTATTATGTTTTCATCAATATATGAGAGTTCTTGATCCTATCTTGCAAGTTAATAGTCACCTACTATGTGTTATGATTCGGCAACCCTGAAGTGACAATACATGGGACGACTCCTCATGATGACCGTAGTTTGAGGAGTTCATGTATTCACTATGTGTTAATACTTTGGTCCAGTACTCTATTAAAAGGAGGCCTTAATATCCCTTAGTTTCCAATAGGACCCCACTGCCACGGGAGGGTAGGACAAAAGATGGCATGCAAGTTCTTTTCCATAAGCACGTATGACTATATTCGAAATACATGCCTACATTACATTGATGAATTGGAGCTAGTTCTGTGTCACCCTATGTTATGACTGTTACATGATGAACCGCATCTGGCATAATTCTCCATCACCGATCCAATGCCTACGAGCTTTCCATATATTGTTCTTCGCTTATTTACTTTTCCGTTGCTATTGTTACAATCACTACAAAACACCAAAAATACTACTTTTGCTACCATTACTTTTGCTATCGTTACCACTACTCTCATATTACTTTGCTACTAAATACCTTGCTGCAGATATTAAGTTTCCAGGTGTGGTTGAATTGACAACTCAGTTGCTAATACTTGAGAATATTCTTTGGCTCCCTTGTGTCGAATCAATAAATTTGGGTTGAATACTCTACCCTCGAAAACTGTTCCGATCCCCTATATTTGTGGGTTATCAATATCTTCAGCAAAGTAATTTATACGCATCGGAAATAAAATCCGCAAACAATCAGTCCATGACCGAGGTGCTGAGCCATGTCGGAAGCAGTTCGGCATATAGCTCGGATGCAAGTGGCTGGCTCCTTAAAGGGCATTTCCGGCATTAAGATCGGCTAAAACTTTTTCAAGACCAAGGTAATCTATGACACCTCGGATATAGTCCAGCGTTGGAGCTCGGATACATTCTGGCGTTGATGCTCGGAAGCGGTCCGACGTTGGTGCTCGACTGCAAAAGATACCTCGAATGCAGTCCGGCGTTGGAGCTCGGACGCGAGAGGACACCGCCACACGGGAAACACTTCAAACCCGAGGTGGGCGTAAAAATAACAAGGCATTGATAACGGCCGATAACTTAAAGGGGCTCCTCAGGATACCCGACGTGTAAACTCTTTGGATTTACTTCGGCGATCCTCAAGATCGAAGATAAGAAGATTTGTTGAACTAGTTTTCAAGACCGAAGATGAAGAACAGTTCGGAAGAATCGAGGAGCGTCCCCAACTTGAAGACCGGTTCAGGGGGCTACTGACGGTGTCCTAGACTAGGGGGTACTCACCACGTCTTCTCCCGACCAGCTGGATCGGGCCGAGGTCCCCCATGGCGGTTCACTCATGGGCCACTTCGGGCAGCCCATGCCGCACACGAGGAAGATTCCACAAGACTTGATGATCAAGACAAGAACTCCTCTCCACCAATGTATTCAACTAGGACTCTTGTTATCCTAGGCCTCTGGTACATTATATAAGCCGAGGACAGGCTAGTCGCTAGATTATTATGACATTATTCATCATACCCTCAGGTTTTAGACCACAACATATGATCTCGAGGTAGATCACTCTGTACTTGATACTCCATCAATATAAACATCGTCTCCTTCGTTCCTGTTCCCATTGATCCGAGAATCCACAGCTCAGGACCCCCTACCCCGAGATCTACCGGTTTTGACACCGACACCCGCTTCTTGAAGCCTCATGCGATCCTGGCCGCCGGACAAGGCCCACATCGGCCGGGAATGGCGCTGGAGGGGGGCAACGTGGCGTCGGAGGAACTCCTTCATCACCATGGGCGCAGTCACGCCGAGATCCTTTAGCCTCTTCAACTGGAGCCAGACGAAGGCAAGGCGGGAGTCCGCGAGCTTCTCATGGCCCCAGTCGGAGCTGGGAACGGCAGGCGCCGAGGGGGCGAGAGTAAGGGGCTGAGCACACCGACGTCCACATACACCCACCATGCCCGAAACTCGCTTGTCGATGGTGGAAGCTCAAGCATCCTGAGCACTGCCGAGGGCTAGTCAGGTGCAGCGAGAAGAAATGGCGCAGTAGGGCCATGGAAGGGGGAATGCCCACCATGGCCTCGCAAACAAAAGCAAATACGGCAAGAAGGGAGAATGATTGGGGATCCAGGTGCAACATATGGATCTGATAGTGGGAGAGCACGGCATTAAAGAAGGCATAGAAAGGAGGAACCAGGCTAGCCCACAAGGTGTCAATGAAGAATGGAACCTCGGTGGCTGTCCTGTCGATGGAGGCGCGAGATGCGGGCCAGGCCGCCGTCCTCCCCCATTCGTTGGAGTCAGCGGCGAGCGTAGGGTGAACCTTGTCCATGGCTTCCTGGTTGAGCACTAGTGACCGGACAACGGTGGGTTCAATGGCCGGGGTGGCCCGGCTGAAGACTGAGACTTCTTCTTTTCCTTCTCCGTTCACCGGGGCGCCGTGGCAACGAGGAGGGCTGAGCTCGGGACAGATTGGAAGGGGAGGTTATTGTATCGAAAAGGCAGGAGAGTTGGAGGGGCGCGTCACCAGCAATGGGGGGATAACTGTGTAAGTCACGGTGCCCGCCTAGCCAGGCAGATATCAAGGCTGTGTGGGGAAGCAAAGACGCCCACATCCAATTGACCACCACGCGTCAAGCAAGGCCGCAGGCTGTTGGGGCCCATGGCGCTCCGCACTTTCCCCTTGGCTTCGCCTCGAAGCCAAGTCCGAGCACGCCTTAGGCCCGGGGGCTACTGTCCGTGTCCTAAGAACGGGGGTCCCAAGACCTGCCTGCCTACGGCCCACGGCGTGGCTCCACCAGCGGCCCTATACGGCCCATCTTCACCAGCAAAACACTTAAGACCCTCGCGAGGGGCCAAGCCTCGTGAGGCGGACGACGCAAGACCTCCTCGGGCGCGGCCTGACCAGGCTGGCTCGCGAGGGGCAGAGAGATCAAGGAAAGGGGCGCCTCGCGAGGTTCTCGTGACGCAACCATGACAACTAGGGCCAGGCGGGCGCCAGCGTGCACAGTGTCCTCGTTTCCTCTTTGGTGCTAAATAGGCAAGTGCAGGTGCGGAGTCCCGAGGCGTCAAGCAAAGGTTTCCATATCGGTGCAACGACACCAAAACTAGCAGGACGGCAGGACGGAGGTCACCGTGGAGCCCAGGACGGCATCATCACCAGAGCCCTTGGCAGGCGAAGACCATCTTTTGTCAGGATAGCCTGTACTAGCTGCCACCTTCAAATTGGCCATTGTGGGATCCATTCCTGCCTAATATTTGGGAAGAGGACCCGGGCCTCTATATATAGGACTAGCCACCATCTTAGGGAGGATGATCACATCTTGGACCGGATCCATTCCACCAAGGCCACCACACAAACTCACCAAGCACAAGAGCACCTCTCCTCAGGAGGCTGTTCTTCCCTTGTAACTGTTCATCCTCAGCCCAAGAGGCAATCCACCACACCACACTGGAGTAGGGTATTACACCACATCGGTGGCCCGAACCAGTATAAATCTTGTGTCCCTTTGTTCTACGAGTTCAACACGCTGAGCCTTGAGATCGCGGTGAGGGTGAGTGCTTGGGGCAGGAGAGATCTTCGTGCGCACCCCTGTGTTCAAACCTCAAGGGTTTTGCCGGAACCGAAATCCGATAAGGACCTACATGTGCAAGACCAAATTGTAAGAAACATAAATATTAGAATGATTCCTGCAAGTGCACAATAATGTGTTATTAGCCAAAGGACCCTGCTTGAACAAACCTCGATGGTAAACCACAGTGTCTCCCATTGTTTCCCTGCAACACACATAAGGAAGATCTTGATCAGGTTAACTGAGAGTTGCCATACTATCAGTAGAATATGTATTGAGTACAGACAAATTCGATTGGTGTCACATGCATAACAATACAAAATTGTACCCGCAGCAAATGAAAATCAAATTGCAGAACTGAATCAAACAGTTAAATGGACAGCAAACCAAATAAACCAAAATAGTTAACTGAGCACGACATTGCAGAATAGAAACATGTACTAGAAGATAAAACAGTTAACACAACAAAGAATGCTTGAGAACAGTACTACAAAATGGAGCAATTATTAGAGCAAAGTGTTAATGGAACATTACATTTCAGAGGACCACACTGTTAAATGAACATCAGATTCCATGTTAACATTACAGAGGACAAATCACTAGAAGGCACTGGCGGTGGCCTCGAGAAAACAGCACGAACTGTATTATAAAGTAGACAGCCGTGTGGTGGTGTCGATGGTGGCCTCGAAGACGAGGTGCTCCTACAAGATCTGGCAGTCGACACGCATGGCAGCCATAGCGACCTCGTGCGCGTGTGCGGCCACATGCTACTGAGCTCCATGTTATACTGCATGCAAAATGGCTGTGGGCGGCGCTTAATTGGAGTAGGGGGCAGTGATTTCGGTGGAAGGTGTTGCACCATCGATCGGGGCATGTGGGATAGGAAAGGAGGAGGATGGTGTGGGTGGGGTGTGGATTACCTGACCATATCAACGAGGCCGCGTAGCAAGAAGAAGGTGTAACGCCCTCAATGCGGCTATATCTCCCACGTGTCGAAGCACAACTTAGAGGCATAACCGCATTGAAAGTAATGTCGCAAGTGAGGTAATCTTCACACAACCCATGTAATACATAAGGGAAAGAGATACATAGTTGGCTTACAATCGCCACTTCACACAATACATGAATAAAGCATTACAACATCCAAATACATTCAAGGTCCGACTACGGAACCCAAAATAAAAGAAGACTACCCCAAATGCTACATAGATCCCTGATCGACCCCAACTGGGCTCCACTACTGATCAACTAGAACGAAACAACATAAAGGACAAGATCTTCAACGAGCTCCTCCTTGAGCTTGGTTGCGTCACCTGCTCGGTAACATCGGCACCTACAAACTGGTTTTGGAAGTAACTGTGGGTCACGGGGACTCAGCAATCTCACACCCTCGCGATCAAGACTATTTAAGCTTATAGGTAGGGTAAAAGGTATGAGGTGGAGCTGCAGCAAGCGACTAGCATATATGGTGGCTAACATATTCGCAAAAGAGAGCGAGAAGAGAAGGCAAAAGCACGGTCGAACAACTATGATCAAGAAGTGATCCTAGAACAACCTACGTCAAACATAACTCCAACACCGTGTTCACTTCCCGGACTCCGCCGAGAAGAGACCATCACGGTAACACACGCGGTTGGTGCATTTTAATTAAGATCAACTTCAAGTTTTCTACAACCGGACATTAACAAATTCCCATCTGCCCATAACCGCGGGCACGGCTTTCGAAAGTTCAAAACCCTGTAGGGGTGTCCCAACTTAGCCCATACAAGCTCTCATGGTCAACGAAGGATATTCCTTCTAGCGGGAAGGCCCGATCAGACTCGGAATCCCGGTTACAAGACATGTCGACAATGGTAAAACAAGTCCAGCAACACCGCCCGAATGTGCCGACAAATCCCGATAGGAGCTGCACATATCTCGTTCTCAGGGCATACTCAGATGATACTAGCTACGAGTAAAACCAACCCTCAAGTTTCCGCGAGGTGGCCCCGCAGGTAGCTCAGTTCGGACCAACACTCAGAGGAGCACTGGCCCGTGGGGGGGGGGTTAAAATAAAGATGACCCTTGAGTCCGCGAAACCCAAGGGAAAAAGAGGCTAGGTGGCGAATGGTAAAACCAATGTTGGGCATTGCTGGAGGAGTTTTATTCAAGGCAAACTGTCAAGGGGTTCCCGTTATAACCCAACCGCGAAAAGAACACAAAATCCGGGAACATAACACCGATATGACGGAAACTAGGGCCGCAAGAGTGGAACAAAACACTAGGCATAAGGCCAAGCCTTCCACCCTTTACCAAGTATATAGATGCATTAATTAAATAATATATATTGTGATATCCCAACAAATAACCATGTTCCAAACATGGAACAAGCTCCAATCTTCACCTGCAACTAACAACACTATAAGAGGGGCTGAGCAAAGCGGTAACATAGCCAAACAACGGTTTGCTAGGACAAGGTGGGTTAGAGGCTTGGCTTAACAATACGGGAGGCATGATAAAGCAAGTGGTAGGTATCGCATCATAGGCATAGCAAAAGAGCAAGCAACTAGCAAGCAAAGATAGAAGTGATTTTGAGGGTATGGTCATCTTGCCTGAAATCCCGCAAGGAAGAAGAATGAGTCCATGAAGAAGACAAACGGACGTAGTCGAACGGGTCCTCATAAACGTGACGTCATCGGAACCAACCCGAAGAAGCAAACACCGGAAAGAAGCACACGACATAGTAAACAACCAACACATGAACATGGTATGATATGCGGGATGCGGTATGTGATGCATATGCATGATTTGCAAAGGAATGATTGAACCTGGCCTCAACTTGGAAATCCAAGAGTGCCACTGTAAAGGTGAGGTGATTTCGGTCGAAATCGATATAAAGATCACCGGAATCGGATGCACTGTTTGGAAATGGCAAGCAAAACAAATATGGCACCGGTCTGCGATAAACAGCAAGTAGCCATCTAAATGCATCAAGATAAATAAGCTACAGCACTCAAACATGACAACAAAATACATGGCAGGGATCCACTCATGAATCTTGACAAAAGATGAACACTGAGATACGGCTAATTCATCCATTAACATGTTCAAACAAGCATGGCAAAAGTGCAAATGATAACAGGTTTCGGACTTGGTGAAATTAACACAAGTCTAGAATTTATCATCAGGAAGCACACTTTAGAGCATGAAAACTACATGCTACAGGAACATAACATGGCAAAGCAAGGCATGGCATGAAGCTACTCAAAGCACTTAACAAAAGTCCCTTAGTGACCTTGAGCCAAAAGGGATCATAAAATGCAATTGCAAGCATGTGAACATGGCAAAAACATAAACAGATCTCAGACTTAGCGAAAAACTAGAGCATGCAAATCAGTTAACGAGTAGGCATGTTTACGAGCTCGATGCACTCACTATAGAGCATGGCATGACAAACTAAGAATACACCCATCAAGAATACATGGCATAGAAGCTAGACATGGCAAGAACAACAACATAGCATGCACGGATCAATAGCAACATCTGCGGCAAAATCGCTAAACATGTCGACAATCTGCCAGGATTCACGATATAGCAAAAGTAGAGCTCGATTGACACAAGATAGGATGCTCCATAAATGCAAACAAATACATGGATGGATAGAGCACCACAATGTTAACAAATCATCCTTAATGATCATCCTCAAAAGAGGCACGGATCACTAGGAAACAACATGAACATATGGCATACCGACAAAATCAGGACAAGGACTTAGAGAAATTCTAAGTCCCTGAAATTAGCATTACCGATTACGCTACTTTGCAAGCTTGTGCTAGCCACCATAAATATCACAAAAATACATGGCAAGTACCACTGTAAAGATGGAATGGCATATAACAAAACACATGTAGAGCTCAGGGTCATATCATGCACTCATTAATCATGGCAAAAATGACAAGTAGCTATTTGATGAAACAGATCTGACAAATTCACCACATAGCCCTCTTCCAACAGCATTTCAGGCATCAAGATGAGCTCAAATGAAAATGATGCAATGACATGAAATGATGTACTCGTCGAGACGAACATTTTGATATGCTAAACGCACAAAACAGCGCTACGATGGCAGAGTTATGACATGATGAAAAGAGGCACATGAAACTGGAATCTGGGGACTTAGAGAAATATAACCTCACGAAAAAAATACACCGGGCCGGAGGGAGTGGGCCGGCGGGGACGGAGCTGGGCCGCGGCGAGGACGATTGTGCCGGCCCACGCAGGCGCGATCAACGGAGGGAGCGGATCGGGTCTCTCCCGATCCATCTGGAGGGCGGCGGCGGTCTGAGGGAGCTCGGCTCCGGCGGCTGTCGCCGGTGACGCGGTCGGGCCCGGCGAGGAAGGCGGATCCGGCGAGCTCCATGCCGGATCTGGACGGAGCCGGAGGAAGGGAGGCGACGACGAGGGAAGGCGGCGTTGGGACGGCGCAAGGCAGCGCCGGCGATGGTGGCCCGCGGCGGCGAGGGCGCACGGCGGCGGGGAAAGCTGGTGGCGAGGCAGGCGTGAACGCTGGCGAGCAGAGAGCAGGCGGCGGCGGAGCTTCGTCGGCGGAGGCGGGCGGTGCGCGGGACGGCCGATCGGGCCGGGAGGGCCGCGGCTGGGCCCGACGGGCCTGGCGGGTGGCGTGGCGAAGTGGGGAAGGACCGTGGCGACGTGTCGCGCTGCTGTTGGCCCGGAGCGGTGGCGCGGCTGATGTGGCGGCCCCTGATTCGTCGGGGTGATGTGGCGGCGGGGTGGACATGTCCGGCCAGCGCGGGGAGGAGTGTCCGGCGGCGCGGGGAGGAGTTTTTAGGGTTTCATCTGCGCGAATTTCGAAGGGGATCACATATATATATATATATATATATAGAGGGAGCTAGGAGAGTCCAAATGAGGTGCGGTTTTCGGCCACGCGATCGTGATTGAACGACCGAGATGATGGAGAGGTCTAGGTGGGTTTTGGGCCAAATTGTAAGGGTGTTGGGCTGCAACACGAACGAGGCCTTCTCGGTCCCTCGGTTAACCATTGGAGTATCAAACAAAGTCCAAATGGCACGAAACTTGACAGGTGGTCTACCGGTAGTAAACCAAGGTCGCATGACAAGTCTCGGTCCACTCCGAAAATGTTTATCACCCGCACATGAAAAGAGGTAGAAAGGGACACCGGGTGACATAGGAGCACCGGATTGCAAAACGGACAATAGGGAAAATGCTCGGATGCATGAGACGAACATGTATGCAAAAGAAATGCACATGATGACATGATATGGAATGCATGACACGCAAGCAATGACAACACAACAATAGCGAATAACTGGAGGACACCTGGCACATCGGTCTCGGGGCGTTACAGAAGGGTCGGCGGCGAGGAGGCCACACAGCAAGAAGAAGGGTCACCGGTGAGGAAGCGGCGCTACAAGAAGAAGGGTCGACGGCGAGGAGGCGGCGCTGCAAGAAGAAGGGTAGCCGGTGAGGTGGCGGCGCTACAAGAAGAAGGGTCGCTGGCGAGGAGGCTGAGCTGCCTGTAAGCAGCAGTGAAGGTTTGAACTTGGAAAGCAAGGAGGAACAGTGAAAATGTGGCTTTTGGTAGGATGGAGGGGGCGGGGAGATAGATATTTCCGCGGTGGCAAAAAAATTCGCTCAGTGCCACGAGAAACTGGCGCGCAATTGTGGTTCAAGCGGAGGCGGTGGACTATAGACGACGAAGCTTCCTGCGTAAGCCATACAAGACGGTGCGCCAAGATATTTTATATAGCATCCCACATGATTCTTTCTAGTAAATTGTTTGTGGTATACCTGATTTTTTCATTATGTTTTGAAAGACAAAATGGTGTTATAAAGAGAAAGGATGGTGTTTGAATTACTAGAACACTTACGTACAGTGAAGATGCAACTAGTACATGAGTGTGGTGTTTAAATTTGGAATTATTCTGGGTTTGTTTGCCATTTTTATGCATTATTTGAGTTTCTAGGCATTTAATGTGCATAATTCAAATTTGAACTACAAGCACATGCTCCAATGCACCAAAGTTTGTTGAAAAATCACATGTGTGTCTTTGGGTGAATTTATAGGTCCCATGCAAGAAATGGGAATGAAATTCAAACATCTGGGCGTCGTGGCTCAGCTAGAAAGATTGAGAAACTTGGTTTTTAAATTCCTGTAAATCCAAAACATGCCTGAAAATCATGAAAATTGGCATGGTGTCATGACATGGCACCAACATGCTGCGGTAACTTTTTGGCCGAATTGGGACAAGCTTTGGTGTAAGCTTCTTGCAAACCAGAGCTTCCCTCAAGAAGGCTTGTGGTTCCAAGAGGAAATGTTTCACCTCCGTGTGCAAAACGAGATACGTACACTGCCTTCTCCCGCCTTAATTTTTTTGAAGGAAATATGCCCTAGAGGCAATAATAAAGTTGTTATTTATATTTCCTTATATCATGATAAATGTTTATTATTCATGCTTGAATTGTATTAACTGGAAACTTAGTACATGTGTGAATACATAGACAAAAATAGTGTCCCTAGTATGCCTCTTCTTGACTAGCTCATTAATCAAAGATGGTTAAGTTTCCTAGCCATGGACACATGTTGTCATTTGATGAACGGGATCACATCATTAGGGAATGATGTGATGGACAAGACCCATCCATTAGCTTCGCACTATGATCGTTTAGTCTATTGCTATTGCTTTCTTCATGACTTATACATGTTCCTATGACTATGGGATTATGCAACTCCCGAATATCGGAGGAACACTTAGTGTGCTCTCAAACGTCACAACATAACTGGGTGATTATAAAGATGCTCTACAGGTGCCTCCGATGGTGTTTGTTGAGTTGGCATAGATCGAGATTAGGATTTGTCACTCCGATTGTCGGAGAGGTATCTCTGGGCCCTCTCGGTAATGCACATCACTATAAGCCTTGCAAGCAATGTGACTAATGATTTAGTTATGGGATGATGCATTACGGAACGAGTAAAGAGACTTGCTAGTAACGAGTGTGAACTAGGTATTGAGATACCGACGATCGAATCTCGGGAAAGTAACATATCGATGATAAAGGGACAACATATGTTGCTATGCGGTTTGACCGATAAAGATCTTCGTAGAATATGTAGGAACCAATATGAGCATCCAAGTTCCGCTATTGGTTATTGACCAAAGATGAGTCTCGGTCATGTCTACATAGTTTTCGAACCCATAGGGTCCGCACGCTTAACATTCGATGACGATTGTTATTATGAGTTATGTGATTTGATGTACCGAAGGTTGTTCGGAGTCCTGGATGAGATCACGAACATGAAGAGTCTCAAAATGGTCGATATGTGAAGATCGATATATTGGAAGGCTATATTCGGACATCAAAAAGGTTCCGAGTGATTCGGGTATTTTTCGGAGTACCGAGGAGTTACGGGAATTCACCGGGAGAAGTAATGGGCCTTATTGGGCTTTAGTGGAGAGAGGGGAGAAGGGCCAAGAGGTGCCGCGCGCCTCCCCCCTGCCCAAACCGAATTGGACAAGGGGTGGGGTGCGGCCCCCTTTCCTTCTTCCTCTCCCTCTCTTTCCTTCTCTCCTACTCCGAATAGGAAAGAGGAGGGGAATCCTACTTGGGCTGGGGAGTCCTAGTAGGATTCCCGACACCTGGTGCGCCCCCTTAGGGCCGGCCACGTCTTCCCTCCCCTCCTTGATATACGTGGCCAGGGGACACCCCATAGACACACAAGTTGATTGTGTTAGCCGTGTGCGGTGCCCCCCTCCACAGATTTCCACCTCGGTCATATCGTTGTAGAGCTTAGGCAAAGCCCTGTGTCGGTAACTTCATCATCACCGTCATCACACCGTCGTGCTGATGAAACTCTCCCTCGACCTCATCTGGATCTAGAGTTCATGGGACGTCACCGAGCTGAACGTGTGTAGATCGCGGAGGTACGGTGCCTTCGGTGCTAGGATCGTTGGATCGTGAAGACGTACGACTACATCAACCGTGTTGTTATAACACTTCCGCTTACGGTCTACGAGGGTACGTGGACAACGCTCTTCCCTTCTCATTGCTATGCATCACCATGATAGATCTTGCATGTGCGTAGGAATTTTTTTGAAATTACTATGTTCCCCAACATTTTTACACAGGCAGATTACACCAAATAGAAGTATCATGCTAAATTTTGGAATTATTCCGGGTTTGTTTGGCCTTTTTATACATTAATTGAGTTTCTGCACATTTAATGTGCATAATTCAAATTTGAACTACAAGCGCATGCTCCAGTGCACCAAAGTTGGTTGAAAAATCACATGTGTGTCCTTGGGTGTATTTATAGGTCCCATGCAAGAAATGGGAATGAAATTCAAACATCTGGGCATCGTGGCTCGGCCAGAAAGATTGAGAAACTTGGTTTTTTAATTCCTGTAAATCCAAAACACGCCTAAAAATCATGAAACTTGGCATGGTGTCATGACATGGCACCAACATGCTGCAGTAATTTTTTTGGTCGAATTGGGACAAGCTTTGGTGTAAGCTTCTTGCAAACCGGAGCTTCCCTCAAGAAGGCGCGTGGTTCCGAGAGGGAACGTGTCACCTTCGTGTGTGAAACGTGATACGTACACTGCCTTCTCCCGCCTTAATATTTTTACACAGGCAGATTAGAAGACCAAATAGAAGTATTGTGCTAAATTTTGGGATTATTCCGGGTTGGTTTGGCCTTTTTATACATTAATTTAGTTTCCGCGAATTTAATGTGCATAATTCAAATTTGAACTACAAGCACATGCTTGAGTGCACCAAAGTTGGTTGAAGAATCACATGTGTGTCCTTGGGTGTATTTATAGGTCCCATGCAAGAAATGGGAATGAAATTCAAACATCTGGGCGTCGTGGCTCGGCCGGAAAGATTGAGAAACTTGGTTTTTTAATTCCTGTAAATCCAAAACACGCTTGAAAATCATGAAACTTGGCATGGTGTCATGACATGGCACCAACATGTTGCGGTAATTTTTTTGGTCAAATTGGAACAAGCTTTGGTGTAAGCTTCTTGCAAACCGGAGCTTTCCTCAAGAAGGCTCGTGGTTCCGAGAGGGAATGTGTCACCTCCGTGTATGAAACGAGATATGTACACTGCATTCTCCCGCCTTAATTTTCTGCACAGGCAGATTAGACCAAACAGAAGTATCGTGCTAAATTTTGGAACTATTCCGGGTTCGTTTTGCCTTTTTTATACATTAATTGAGTTTCTGCACATTTAATGTGCATAATTCAAATTTGAACTACAAGCACATGCTCCAGCGCACCAAAGTTGGTTGAAAAATCACATGTGTGTCCTTGGGTGAATTTATAGGTCCCATGCAAGAAAAGGGAATGAAATTCAAACATCTGGGCGTCATGGCTTGGCCGGAAATATTGAGAAACTTCGTTTTTTAATCTCTAAATCCAAAACACACCTGAAAATCATGAAACTTGGCATGATGTCATGACATGGCACCAACATGCTGCCGTAATTTTTTGGTTGAATTGGAACAAGCTTTGGTGTAAGCTTCTTGCAAACCGGAGCTTCCCTCAAGAAGGCTCGTGGTTCCGAGAGGGAACGTGTCACCTCCGTGTGCGAAACGAGATATGTACACTGCCTTCTCCCGCCTTACTTTTTTTACATAGGCAGATTAGACCAAATAGAAGTATCGTGCTAAAATTTTGAATTATTCTGGGTTTGTTTAGCTTTTTTATACATTAATTGAGTTTCTGCGCATTTAATGTGCATAATTCAAATTTGAACTACAAGCATAGGCTCCAGTGCACCAAAGTTGTTTGAAAAATCACATGTGTGTCCTTGGGTGAATTTATAGGTCCCATGCAAGAAATGGTAATGAAATTCAAACATCTGGGCATCGTGGCTCAGCCGAAAAGATTGAGAAACTGGGTTTTTTTAATTCCTGTAAATCCAAAATACGCCTGAAAATCATGAAACTTGGCATGGTGTCATGACATGGCACCAACATGCTGTTGTAATTTTTCTGTCCGATTTGCGAAGGCGCACACATTAAAATCAACAAAGTCAATTTGGAACAAGTGTTGCCAAGTTACAAATCGGAAACACAAGTATTATTGAAACCGTGGGCGCTCTACTTACCATTTACGTGTCACCACACGTCCCCTTCTTTATTGGCTAGGAGGTGTCATGTGGAGTAGCTATTTGAGTACGGGAGGCATGCGATCAGACCCCTGCGCTTGCTCATCGGGAGGAGAGCCCTTTGACCGCTACCCGCCGCACACCTCCCTCCCAATGTCTCCATTAATGGCGCCCGAGCCCCTGTTCTACGGCGTGGCTGTGTGTCTCACTGGACTGAGATTTAAGATCGAAAATGAAAATCTAAAAAGAAAGTTTTGCACGGATCTTGATGTAAGATCTGACGGGCCTATATAGCATCGACTGCGACTTATAGCAAGCATGATGAATATAAGGACAATGACAGTGGATAATAATTGCCTTACATTTTTAGGAACATAATTAAAAAAGCCACATGCGGCAACGCCCGAAATACACAAGGGCAAAAGAAGAAGGAAGACAACGATATGCCTCGATGATCTCTACGTTGCTGCAGGCCGCGGGAACTAGTCTCTGCGCCGAGCGGTGATGAGCTCTTTCTTGTCCTCAAGATGCTGCTTGAGAGCATCCACAGATTCCTCCACCAGCCTTCTATGCTCGATGTGTAGCATGGCATTCTCGTCCATAAGTTTCTCAATGATGACGTCGGTCCTCTTCAACAAGGCAGTGGTCTCCTCCTGCTGCTCTGCATTTTCGACGATCTTCGCCCTCAGCAGGTCGTGCTCGGCTTGGAGCTTCGCATTACTCTCATTTAGTTGTCGGATGACGTCGGTAGCCTCTTCAAAAGAGGCTTTCATGTCATCCTGCAACCTTGTCCAGCTGAAGATCTGATCCATCTGGCTATGGACGATCGCATGCGTGCGCCTGTAAGAGTCCTCGCCTGCCCGCGAGACATTTTCCTAGGCTTCCGCGGCACGGGAGGACATCTCTGCTGCATTCGCGGTGCAGCGGGACATCTCTTGTGCTTTTGCGGCGCGGCCGGACCAGCCTGTCGCATCGATGGCGCGGCGGGACCTGCGTGCTGCTTCGGCAGCGCGGCGGGACCTCTGTGCTGCTACGGCCGCGCGGCGGGTCATGCCGGCTGCGTTTGCGGCGAGGCGGGACATCTCTCGTGCTTCCGCTTCCATGCTCGCATCTCCCTGGTGGCAATCTCTCGACCCATAACTCACGTTGGCCATGGCAGATGCAAAGGGAGCGATGATGAATGACTTTCTTTTTGTGGATGAGGAGTTGAGGAAGAATGTGCAGTCATCTTGGAGTAGTAGTATTTATAACCGAGTAGTAATACGCTCCTAAGTGGGAAACTGTTTAGGTTTTGATCAGTGTGAACAGGTTTGCAATTTGGAATGTGACGGGGTGCATGCTCAAAATTTACTGATGGCTATAAGTGTGGCACTATTCCGGAAGGCGTAACGTGGGCACGTACGCCTTCTCAGCCGCGTACATGGCGTTTGCACCATAGGGTGCACCGCAATAGGCAATGTCAGCACACATCTTGTTCCAACAACCGTGCACGCTCGTTATTACCATCGCGCACACTTCTTTTAATTAGAATGTGTGTGCCCGTCTACTGCACACACGTTGATCTATCTAATTGTTTCAGTTTGTTGTGGCTAATCGCAAACAGTTCATCCAAGTGAAGTGTATGCCATCAATCGCAGCCACTTTGATCTGGCTGACCCATTTCTGTTCTGTTGCCTAATCGCAAACAGTTAATCCTTCTAAAGCATATGCCCTCAGTCACACACACCTTGGTCTCTGACCGTTTCTTTTGTGTTGCCTAATCACAAACAGTTCATCCGAGTGAACCTTATGCTGTATATCACACACGCCTTCATCAGGCTACCCGTTTCTTTTGTTCCGCCCCATCGCAAACAGTTCATTGGCCTGAACCATATGCCCTGTATCGCACACGAAACTAAAATCTGAATCATGTTTGATGGCTCCGCCATCGCAAGCGTTTTGCACCCTTTTACGGTTCTTTTACACCACCGTTTGCGATTATTGCATCGCACACAGTTTCGTCGAAGGGTCTCTAATCATAGTGTCGCGTTAGCAGCATCCTGCAGCAGTGTACAGTTGTAAAATGGAGGAGAATAGTTCTGTCAGTGAACATATACTCAGAATGTCTGGGTACCACAACCACTTGACTCAACTGGGAGTTAATCTTCCTGATGATAGTGTCATTGAAAGAGTTCTTCAATCACTGCCACCAAGCTACAAAAGCTTCATGATGAACTATAATATGCAAGGGATGGATCAGACAATTCCCGAGCTCTTCGCAATGCTAAAAGCTGCGGAGGTAGAAATCAAGAAGGAGCATCAAGTGTTGATGGTTAACAAGACCACTAGTTTCAAAAAGAAGGGCCAAGGGAAGAAAGAGAACTTCAAGAAGAACGGCAAGCAAGTTGGTGCTCAAGTGAAGAAGCCCAAGTCTGGACCTAAGCCTGAGACTGAGTGCTTCAACTACAAAGGGACTGGTCACTGGAAGCGGAACTGCCCCAAGTATTTGGTGGATAAGAAGGATCGCAAAGTGAAAAGTATATTTGATATACATGTTATTGATGTGTACCTTACAAATGCTTGTAGTAGCACCTGGGTATTTGATACTGGTTTTGTTACTCATATTTACAACTCGAAATAGGGGCTACGGATTAAACGAAGAATGGCTAAGGACGAGGTGACGATGCACCTGGGAAATGGTTCCAAAGTCGATGTGATCGCCGTCGGCATGCTACCTCTACATCTACCTTCAGGATTAGTTTTAGACCTGAATAATTGTTATTTGGTGCCAGCGTTATGCACGAACATTATATCTGGATCTTGTTTGATGCGAGACGGTTAATCATTTAAATCAGAGAATAATGGTTGTTCTATTTATATGAGTAATATCTTTTATGGTCATGCACCCTTGATGAGTGGTCTATTTTTGTTGAATCTCGATAGTAGTGATACACATATTCATTGTATTGAAGCCAAAAGATACAAGTTTAATAATGATAGTGCAACTTATTTGTGGCACTGCCGTTTAGGTCATATTGGTGTAAAGCACATGAAGAAACTCCATGCTGATGGGCTTTTGGAATCACTTGATGCTTGCGAACAATGCCTCATGGGCAAGATGACTAAGACTCTGTTCTCCGGAACAATGGAGCGAGCAACAGACTTATTGGAAATAATGCATACTGATGTATGCGGTCCGATGAGTGTTGATGCTCGCGATGGGTATCATTATTTTCTGACCTTCACAGATGATTTGAGCATATATGGGTATATCTACTTAATGAAACATAAGTATGAAACATTCGAAAGTTCAAAGAATTTCAGAGTGAAGTGGAAAATCATCGTAACAAGAATATAAAGTTTCTACGATCTGATCGTGGAGGTGAATATTTGAGTTCTGAGTTTGGTATTCATTTGAAACAATGCGGAATAGTTTCGCAACTCACGCCACCTGGAACACCATAGCGTAATGGTGTGTCCGAACATCGTAACCACACTTTATTAGATATGGTGCGATCTATGATGTCTCTTACTAATTTACCACTCTCATTTTGGGTTATGCTTTAGAGACAGCTGCATTCACGTTAAATAGGGAACCATCTTAATCCATTGAGACGGCACCATATGAACTCTGATTTGGCAAGAAACGCAAGTTGTTGTTTCTTAAAGTTTGGGGCTGCGATGCTTATGTGAAAAAGCTTCAACCTGATAAGCTCGAACCCAAATCGGAGAAATGTGTCTTCATAGGATACCCAAAGGAGACTGTTGGGTACACCTTCTATCACAGATCCGAAGGCAAGATATTCGTTGCTAAGAATGGATCCTTTCTAGAGAAGGAGTTTCTCTCGAAAGAAGTGAGTGGGAGGAAAGTAGAACTTGATGAGGTAATTGTACCTTCTCCCTTATTGGAAATTAGTTCATCACAGAAATCAGTTCCAGTGATTCCTACACCAATTAGTGAGGAAGCTAATGATAATGATCATGAAACTTCTGATCAAGTTACTACCGAACCTCGTAGGTCAACCAGAATAAGATTCGCACTAGAGTGGTACAGTAATCCTATTCTGGAGGTCATGTTACTTGACCATGACGAACCTAAGAACTATGATGAAGCGATGATGAGCCCTGATTCCGCGAAATGGCTTGAGGCCATGAAATCTGAGATGGGATCCATGTATGAGAACAAAGTGTGGACTTTGGTTGACTTGCCCTATGATTGGCAAGCCATAGAGAATAAATGGATCTTCAAGAAGAGACTGACGCTGATGGTAATGCTACTATCTACAAAGCTTGACTTGTTGCGAAAGGTTTTCAACAAGTTCAAGGAGTTGAGTATGATGAGACCTTCTCACCCGTAGCGATGCTTTAGTCTGTCCGAATCATGTTAGCAACTGCCGCATTTTATGATTATGAAATTTGGCAAATGGACGTCAAAATTGCATTCCTTGTGCATCAAAGCATATGGTTTTATACAGACTTTTGGAGAAGCCTGTATTTACTAGAAAGTGAGTGGGAGCTCTATAGCATTTCTGATATTATATGTGGATGACATACTGTTGATCGGAAATGATATTGAATTTCTGAATAGCATAAAAGGATACTTGAATAAGAATTTTTCAATGAAAGACCTCGGTGAAGCTGCTTATATATTGGGCATCAAGATCTATAGAGATAGATCAAGACGCTTAATTGGACTTTCACAAAGCACATACCTTGATAAAGTTTTGAAGAAGTTCAAAATGGATTAGTCAAAGAAAGGGATCTTGACTCTGTTACAAGGTGTGAAGTTGAATCAGACTCAATGCCCGACCACTTCAAAAGATAGAGAGAAAAGGAAAGTCATTCCCTATGCCTCAGCCATAGATTCTATCATGTATGCAATGATGTGTACCAGACCTGATGTGTGCCTTGTTATAAGTTTAGCAGGGAGGTACCAAAGTAATCCAGGAGTGGATCACTGGACAACGGTCAGGAACATCCTGAAATACCAAAAGGACTAAGGATATGTTTCTCATTTATGGAGGTGCCATAAAGCTCGTCGTAAACGGTTACGTCGATGCAAGCTTTGACGCTGATCCAGATGACTCTAAGTCATAAACCAGATACGTATTTATATTGAATGGTGGAGTTGTCAGTTGGTGCAGTTCTAAGTAGAGCGTCGTGGCGGGATCTACGTCTGAAGCAGAGTACATAGCTGCTTCAGAAGTAGCAAATAAAGGAGTCTAGATGAAGGAGTTCATATCCGATCTAGCTATAATACCTAGTACATCGGGTCATTCTGAGAACTTTTATTTCTGCACAAAAATAACACCATGGCAATTCTGCTGAATACAGCGCCAGTCCGGGTTAGTTCCATTCAAATCCTGCAAGTTAGAGTCCAAAACAAGGTCAAAAGTGTTTGGAAAAGTAGATACGTTGGAGACGTATCTGTAGGGAGCGCCAAGAGAGAGGAGTCCTACTAGGACTCCAAGTCCTAGTAGGATTCCACTTGGTGGAAGGGGCAAGAAGGAAGGGAGAGGGAGAGGGAAAGGGGGGCGCCGCCCCCTTCCCCTTGTCTAATTCGGACTGCAAGGGGGGCGCAACCAGCCCCTTGCAGCCCTCCTCTCTCTCCACTAAGGCCCATGAAGGCCCATTAGTTCCCCCCCCCCCCGGGGGGGGGGGGGTTCTGATAACCCTACGGCACTCCGATAGTTATCCGGTACCTCACGTAACTCATCGGGTGTCCGAATAACATCGTCCAATATATCATTCTTGATCTCATCATAAACACATAACTCATAATACAAATCGTCATCGAACGTTAAGCATGCGGACGCTACAGCTTCAAAAACTATGTAGACATGACCGAGACATATCTCCGGTCAATAACCAATAGCGGAACCTAGATGCTCATATTGGCTCCTACATATTCTATGAAGATCTTTATCGGTCAAACCGCATAACAACATACGTCATTCCCTTTGTCCTCGGTATGTTACTTTTCCGAGAATCGATCGTCGGTATCATCATACCTAGTTCAATCTCATTACCGAGAAGTCTCTTTACTCGTTCCGTAATGCATCATCCTGTAACTAACTCATTAGTCACATTGCTTGCAAGGCTCATAGTGATGTACATTACCAATAGGGCCCAAAGATACCTCTCCGATACACGGAGTAACAAATCCTAATCTCGATCTATGCCAACTCAACAAGCACCATTGGAGACACCTGTAGAGCATCTTTATAATCACACAGTTACCTTGTGACATTTGATAGCACACAAAGTGTTCCTCCGGTATTCGGGAGTTGCATAATCTCATAGTCAGAGGAACATGTATAAGCCATGAAGAAAACAGCAATAAAACTAAACGATCATTATGCTAAGCTAACGGATGGGTCTTGTCAATCACATCATTCTCTAATGATGTGATCCCATTCATCAAATGAAAACACATGTCTATGGTCAAGAAACTTAACCATCTTGGATTAACGAGCTAGTCAAGTACAGGCATACTGGGGACACTCTGTTTGTCTATGTTTTCACACATGTACTAAGTTTTCGGTTAATACAATTCTAGCATGAATAATAAACATTTATCATGATATAAGGAAACATAAATAACAACTTTATTATTGCCACTAGGGCATATTTCCTTCAGAACTACTTTCCAATTCGAGAGAAGGTACAACTACCTCATCAAGTTCTACTTTCCTCCCACTCACTTCTTTCGAGAGAAACTCCTTCTCTAGAAAGGATCCATTCTTAGCAATTAATATCTTGCCTTCGGATCTGTGATAGAAGGTGTACCCAACAGTTTCCTTTGGGGATCCTATGAAGACGCATTTCTCCGATTTGGGTTCGAGCTTATCAGGCTGAAGCTGTTTCACATCAGCATCACAACCCGAAACTTTAAGAAACAGCAGCTTAGGTTTCTTGCCAAACCACGGTTCATATGATGTCATCTCAACGGATTTAGATGGTGCCCTATTTAACGTGAATGCAGCCATCTCTAAAGCATAATCCTAAAACGATAGTGGTAAATCGGTAAGAGACATCATAGATCGCACCATATCTAATAAAGTATGGTTACGACGTTTGGACACACCATTACGCTGTGGTGTTCCTGGTGGCATGAGTTGCGAAACTATTCCACATTGTTTCAAATGAAGACCAAACTCGTAACTCAAATATTCGCCTCCATGATCAGATCATAGAAACTTTATTTTCTTGTTACGATGATTTTCCACTTCACTCTGAAATTCTTTAAACTTTTAAAATGTTTCACACTTATGTTTCATTAAGTAGATATACCCATATCTTCTTAAATCATCTGTGAAGGTCAGAAAATAATGATACCCGCCGCGAGCCTCAACACTCATCGGACCACATACATCAGTATGTATTATTTCCAGTAAGTCAGTGGCTCGCTCCATTGTTCTGGAGAATGGATTTTTAGTCATCTTGCCCATGAGGCATGGTTCACAAGCATCAAGTGATTCCAAAAGCCCATCAGCATGGAATTTCTTCATGCACTTTACACCAATATGACCTAAATGGTGGTGCCACAAATAAGTTGCACTATCATTGTTAACTTGCATCTTTTGGCTTCAATATTATGAATATGTGTATCATTACAATCGAGATTCAACAAAAATAGACCACTCATCAAGGGTGCATGACCATAAAAGATATTACTCATATAAATAGAACAACCATTATTCTCTGATTTAAATGAATGACTGTCTCGCATCAAAAAAGATTCAGATATAATGTTCATGCTCAACGCTGGCACCAAATAACAATTATTCAGGTCTAAAACTAATCCCGAAGGTAGATGTAGAGGTAGCGTGCCAACAGCGATCACATCGACCTTGGAACCATTTCTGACGTGCATCGTTACCTCGTCCTCAGCCAATCATCGTTTAATCCGTAGCCCCTGTTTCGAGTTGCAAATAAGAGTAACAGAACCAGTATCAAATACCCAGGCGCTACTACGAGCATTAGTAAGGTACACATAAATAACATGTATATCAAATATACCTTTTTTTGACTGGAAACTGTGAGGCAAAAGCCCCACAACATTTTATTAAAACTCAACCACAAAACAGACAGAGAGGTTCTGAAATGAAAAGCTAACTATAGAGGTAAAGGCCTACTTACCTATGGAGCTATTTACACAAATACACAGATATATACATGGATACATACAACCAACTAGGGCAAAGAATTAACTCAAGCTAACAGCAATGGTTTTAAACTAGGCTTGAATCTGTGAGCGTGCACAGTCACATCATGAATGAAGTTTCTCTTCCAAGCAGCAAAAGATGGCCTTTCATGTCTGAAAATTCGGCCATTTCTGAGGAGCCAAATATTCCAAGCTGCTAGATAAACGACCTCCCTGAAGAAAGGTTGCCCAAAGCTCTTCCTTGCAGCAAATAAGCATTGAGCTAGGGTTAAACCAGCTAACCATTGGATGTTCAAGTAGTTCCATACTCTTGTGCTGAATTGACATGTGAAGAAGAGATGGTCTTGATAACCCACAACTATAGGGGATCGCAACAGTTTTCAATAAGTAAGAGTGTCAAACCCAACGAGGAGCTAAAGGTAGAACAAATATTCCCTCAAGTTCTATCGACCACCGATACAACTCTACGCACGCTTGACATTCGTTTTACCTAGAACAAGTATGAAACTAGAAGTACTTTGTAGGTGTTTTCGGAAAGGCTTGCAAGAAAGTAAAGAGCATGAAAATAAAACTAGGAGCTGTTAAGGTAAAGAAGCAACTAAAGTAAATATAGCGAGTGTGGAAAAGTGGTGGTAGGAGTTGCGAAATTGTCCCTTAAGCAATTGACTACTTTACTAGACCGATAGCAAGTATTATGTGGGAGAGGCCACTGCTAGCATGTCATCCCTGACTTGGACTTCTATGCACTTATGATTGGAACTATCAGCAACCATCCGCAACTACTAATTTTCATTAAGGTAAAACCCAACCATAGCATTAAGATATATTGGTCCCCCTTCAATCCCGTATGCATCAATTTCTATGCTAGGTTGAAGCTTCTGTCACTCTTGCCCTCCAATACATAGTCCTATCAACATACAACTAACCCTATGGTTTGATCCACGTGCACGCTCATATGATGGGAACCATAGGACAGCAACATAACCACAAGCAAATTAAATCAATCATAGCAATTCATCAACCACCGATAGGACAACGAAAATCTACTCAGACATCATAGGATGGCAACACATCATTGGATAATAATATGAAGCATAAAGCACCATGTTCAAGTAGAGGGTACAACGGGTTGCGGGAGAGTGGACCGCTGTAGATAGAGGGGGGAAGGTGATGGAGATGTTGGTGAAGATGGCGGAGGTGTTGGTGAAGATCGCGGTGATGATGATGATGGCCACGGCGGCGTTCTGGCGCCACAGGAGGAGAGGGGGAGAGGGGTCCCCTTCTTCCTCTTCTTCCTTGACCTCCTCCCTAGATGGGAGAAGGGTTTCCCCTCTGGTCCTTGGACTCCATGGCATGGGAGGGGCGAGAGCCCCTCCGAGATTGGATCTATCTCTCCGTTTCTCTCTGGTTCTGCATTCTGTTCTGGCTCTGTTTTACCGTTTCGTGTATATATGGAGATCCGTAACTCCGATTGGCCTGAAACCTTCGCCGTGATTTTTTTTTCCAAATATTAGCTTTCTTGCGGGAAAAGAAGAGCGTCAACCGCCTTACGGTGGGCTCACGAGGGTAGGGGCGCGCCCTAAGGGGGGGTCCCTGCCTCGTGACCACCTCGGGCACTAGTTCGCGTTGATTTTCCTTCCAAATTTTCCATATTTTCCAAAAATAAGCTCCATCCATTTTTATCCCGTTTGGACTCTGTTTGATATGGATATTCTGCGAAACCAAAAACATGCAATAGACATGAACTGGCGCTGGGCACTAGATCAATATGTTAGTCCCAAAAATAGTATAAAAAGTTGCCAAAAGTATATGAAAGTTGAATAATATTGGCATGGAACAATCAAAAATTATAGATACGACGGAGATGTATCAGCATCCCCAAGCTTAATTCCTGCTCATCCTCGAGTAGGTAAATAATTAAAAAAATAATTTTTGATGTGGAATGCTACCTAGCATAATCTTGATCATGTAATCTAATCATGGCATGAATATTAAGATACGAGTGATTCAAAGCAATAGTCTATCATTTGACATAAAAACAATAATACTTCAAGCCTACTAATAAAGCAATCATGTCTTTTCAAAATAACATGGCCAAAGAAAGTTATCCCTACAAAATCATATAGTCTGGCTATGCTCCATCTTCACCACACAAAATATTCACATCATGCACAACCCCGATGATAAGCCAAGCAATTGTTTCATACTTTTGACGTTCTCAAACCTTTTCAACTTTCACACAATACATGAGCATGAGCCATGGACATAGCACTATAGGTGGAATAGAATATGATGGTGGAGAAGACAAAAAGGAGAAGATAGTCTCACATCAACTAGGCGTATCAACGGGCTATGGAGATGCCCATCAATAGATATCAATGTGAGTGAGTAGGGATTGCCATGCAATGGATGCACTAGAGCTATAAGTGTATGAAAGCTCCAACTAAAACTAAGTGGGTGTGCATCCAACTTGATTGCTCATGAAGACCTCGGGCATTTGAGGAAGCCCATCATCAGAATATACAAGCCAAGTTCTATAATGAAAATTCCCACTAGTATATGAAAGTGATAACTCAAGAGACTCTCTATATGAAGAACATGGTGCTAATTTGAAGCAGAAGTGTGGAAAAAGGATAGTAGCACTGCCCCTTCTCTCTTTTTCTCTCATTTTTTTGTTTGTTTATTTATTTTATTTTTATTTTTTTGGTGGGATTCTTTGGCCTCTTTTATTTTATTTGGGCTTCTTTGGCCTCTTTTTTATTTGGGCTTCTTTGGCCTCTTTTATTTTTTAGTAAAGTCCGTAGTCTCATCCCGAATTATGGGGGAATCATAGTCTCCATCATCCTTTCCTCACTGGGGCAATGCTCTAATAATGATGATCATCACACTTTTATTTACTTACAACTCAACATTACAACTCGATATCTAGAACAAATATATGACTCTATATGAATGCCTCCGGCGGTGTACCGGGATGTGCAATGATCTAGCGTAGCAATGATATCAAAAAACGGACAAGCCATGAAAACATCATGCTAGCTATCTTACGATCATGCAAAGCAATATGACAATGAATGCTCAAGTCATGTATATGATGATGATGGAAGTTGCATGGCAATATATCTCGGAATGGCTATGGAAATGCCATGATAGGTAGGTATGGTGGCTGTTTTGAGGAAGATATATGGTGGGTTTAAGGTACCAGCGAAAGTTGCGCGATACTAGAGAGGCTAGCAATGGTGGAAGGGTGAGATTGCGTATAATCCATGGACTCAACATTGGTCATAAAGAACTCACATACTTATTGCAAAAATCTATTAGTCATTGAAACAAAGTACTACGCGCATGCTCCTAGGGGGATAGATTGGTAGGAAAAGACCATCGCTCGTCCCCGACCGCCACTCATAAGGAAGACAATCAATAAATAAATCATGCTCCGACTTCGTTACATAACGGTTCACCATACGTGCATGCTACAGGAATCACAAACCTCAACACAAGTATTTCTACAATCCACAACTACCCACTAGCATGACTCTAATATCACCATCTTTATATCGCAAAACTATTGCAAGGAATCAAACATATCATATTCAGTTATCTACAAGTTTTATGTAGGATTTTATGACTAACCATGTGAATGACCAATTCATGTCATCTCTCTAAATAGATATAAGTGAAGCAAGAGAGTTTAATTCTTTCTAAAAAAGATATGCCCGTGCTCTAACAAATCTAAGTGAAGCAAAAGAGCATTCTAGAAATGGCGGTTTTCTATGTAAAGAGAAACAGGCAATCCAAACTTCAAATGATATAAGTGAAGCACATGAAGCATTCTATAAAGCCATACTCAAAAGATATAAGTGAAGTGCAAAGAGCATTCTATAAATCAACCAAGGACTATCTCATACCAGCATGATGCATAAAAGAAAAATGAAAACATAAATGCAAAAGACGCTCCAATACCTGCACATATCGCATGAACGAAACGAATCCGAAAACATACTGATATTTGTTGAAGAAAGAGGGGATGCCTCCCCAGCATCCCCAAGCTTAGACGCTTGAGTCTCCTTGAATATTTACTTGGGGTGCCTCGGGCATCCCCAAGCTTGAGCGCTTGCCTCTCTTCCTTATTCTCACATCAAGACCTTCTCAATCATCGAACACTTCATCCACACAAAACTTCAACAGAAAACTTGGTAAGATACGTTAGTATAATAAAGCAAATCACTACTCTAAGTACTGTTGCAAACCAATTAATATTTTGTTTTTGCATTGTGTCTACTGTAATATAACTTTTTCATGGCTTAATCCACTGATATAAATTGATAGTTTCATCAAAACAAGCAAACTATGCATCAAAAACAGAATCTGTCTAAAACAGAACAGTCTGTAATAATCTGAACATTCACCATACTTCTGATACTTGAAAAATTCTACCAAAATTAGGAAAAATAAACAATATGTACAGAAAGACAGTGCAAAAAGAATCAGAACCATTTGACGTTCCAGCTAAAAATGGAAAATCGCGCACTACAGCCAAAGTTTCTGTCCTGCATCATACAAACCATCAAGCAAATGTAAACATCCTAAAGGCAAACCTTGGCACATTATTTTTATAATAAAATGGAATTGTACAAGGGGATAATTATTTTTATTTAAAAGTTTCTGTAATTAAGATTCACAAAGTTCCCATGGGCATGCACAAAGTTCAAGGACGTCCCCCACTTTCACAATGCTCGTCTCTCTCACTTTCACTTTTCTTTTAGAAAAAGTTTTGGGTTCCCCTCTTTATTTTTGTTGTTTTTAAACTATATGAAAGCACTCAACAGAAATAAATGACTCTATAAAACTTCCGGGTTGTCTCCCTAGCAGCGCTTTCTTTAAAGCCATTAAGCTAGGCATATAGTGCTCAAGTAATGGATCCACCCGGATCCCAAGGTATATCAAAGCCAATTTTAATTAACAATGATTTGTAATTTAGTGGTGAGCACAAGGTAACATATATCATGCAACAACGAAGTCTAAATCTCTTCCTATGCATTGGCATGTCATAAAAGAACAATTCATGCACACAAAGTAAAGGCCAATGCATAGTATAAACAGTTTCTTGCAATTTTGTTGTATTGGAAACATAAAGAGGCGGAGATGTTGTTCCTCTCTCATAATAATTGCAAGTAGGAGCAGCAAGCACATGCATATTATATTTATCGAAATCATCATGTGCAACGGTAAAAGGCAAACCATCAATATAATCCTTAATAAGTGAAAACTTCTCCGATATAGTATAATCGGGAGAATTCAAAAAGATAATAGGACTATCACGCGTGGGTGCAATAGCAAAAATTTCATGTTTAACATAAGGAACAATAGCAAGTTCATCTCCATAAGCATAATTCATATTGGCATCTTGGCCATAAGCATAGCAAGCATCATCAAAAAGGGATATTTCAAAAGAATCGACGGGATCATAGCAATTATCATAATATTCATCCTTCGGTAAGCATGATGGGGAATTAAACAATGTACGAGTTGAATAGTTACTCTCATTAGAAGGTGGGCACGGGTGATCAATCCGCTCTTCCTCCTTATGTTCTCCGCTCTCCTCCTCATCTTTTTCATCCAATGAGCTCACAGTGTCAACAACTTCTTCTTCCATAGATTCCTGCAAAATATTAGTCTCTTCTTGGACAGCGGAGACTTTCTTAATAAGTGCATTAATTTCCTAATTGTATTCATAATTCTCATAACAATATTTCAGGATAGCTAAATTTTCAGGTCTATAAACATCATCATCAAAATCTTCAAACTCTTTAAAAATAGATTCAATTTCATAAGCACCCATAAAAGCAACAAATTCTTCTATTTGTTCCACATCATAGTAATCATATATACCATTAGCATAAGAAGCTAAGGCTTCATTATCATTAAATTCACATGAAAAGGGAAGGTGTGGATCCTTCACCTTAGAGCAACAAGTATAATCATATCTCAAGCATAGTTGCCTAGCATACCAATTCAATATATTAATTTGATCCCATAATAGTTTCCCTTTTTGTGTGAAGCGATAATCCCTAAAGTATTCATGTTGATCCAACGTTACTCCCATTACATAGTTGAATGGGGTTTTCTCAGGATTATTAAAGTAGTACATAATATCTTTCACATAACTAGCATCGAGGGTTTTAGGAGGTTCCCCATCTCCATGAGCAGCAAGTACACCTAATTTTTTTGATATTTCGTGTTCCATATCCATAACTAAAGATAAAGAACAACTAAGAACAGCAAATAAAAATTACTTAGTGATAAAGCAAACAAGCAAACATAAGAATATTCACCCCACGCTATTGCTCCCCGGCAACGGCGCCAGAAAAAGGTCTTGATAACCCACAAGTATAGGGGATCGCAACAGTTTTCGATAAGTAAGAGTGTCGAACCCAACGAGGAGCTAAAGGTAGAACAAATATTTCCTCAAGTTCTATCGACCACCGATACAACTCTACGCACGCTTGACGTTCTCTTTACCTAGAACAAGTATGAAACTAGAAGTACTTTGTAGGTGTTTTCGGAAAGGCTTGCAAGAAAGTAAAGAGAACGAAAATAAAACTAGGGGCTGTTAAGGTAAATAAGCAACTAAAGTAAATATAGCGAGTGTGGAAAAGTGGTGGTACGAGTTGCGAAATTGTCCCTTAAGCAATTGACTACTTTACTAGACCGATAGCAAGTATTATGTGGGAGAGGCCACTGCTAGCATGTCATCCCAGACTTGGAATTCTATGCACTTATGATTGGAACTATTAGCAAGCATCCGCAACTACTAATGTTCATTAAGGTAACACCCAACCATAGCATTAAGATATATTGGTCCCCCTTCAATCCTGTATGCATCAATTTCTATGCTAGGTTGAAGCTTCTGTCACTCTTGCCCTCCAATACATAGTCCTATCAACATACAACTAACCCTATGGTGTGATCCACGCGCTCGCTCATATGATGGGCACCAAAGGACAGCAACATAACCACAAGCAAATTAAATCAATCATAGCAATTCATCAACCACCGATAGGACAACGAACATCTACTCAGACATCATAGGATGGCAACACATCATTGGATAATAATATGAAGCATAAAGCACCATGTTCAAGTAGAGGGTACAGCAGGTTGCGGGAGAGTGGACCGCTGTAGATAGAGGGGGGAAGGTGATGGAGATGTTGGTGAAGATGGCGGAGGTGTTGGTGAAGATCGTGGTGATGATGATGATGGCCACGGCGGTGTTCCGGCGCCACCGGAGGAGAGGGGGAGAGGGGCCCCTTCTTCCTCTTCTTCCTTGACCTCCTCCCTAGATGGGAGAAGAGTTTCCCCTCTGGTCCTTGGCCTCCATGGCATGGGAGAGGCGAGAGCCCCTCCGAGATTGGATCTATCTCTCTGTTTCTCTCTGGTTCTGCGTTCTGTTCTGGCTCTGTTTTACCGTTTCGTGTATATATGGAGATCTGTAACTCCAATTGGCCTGAAACCTTCACCGTGATTTTTTTCTGAATATTAGCTTTCTTGCGGCAAAAGAAGAGCGTAAACCGCCTTACGGTGGGCTCACGAGGGTAGGAGCGCGCCCTAAGGGGGGGCATGCCTCGTGACCACCTCGGGCACTGGTTCGCGTTGATTTTCCTTCCAAATTTTCCATATTTTCCAAAAATAAGCTCCGTCCGTTTTTATCCCGTTTGGACTCCGTTTGATATGGATATTCTGCGAAACCAAAAACATGCAACAGACAGGAACTGGCGCTAGGCACTGGATCAATATGTTAGTCCCAAAAATAGTATAAAAAGTTGCCAAAAGTATATGGAAGTTGAATAATATTGGCATGGAACAATCAAAAATTATAGATACGACAGAGACGAATCAGATCTCTATCCTCATGGGCATGGGCAAAGCATAATGGGCAAGTGTTGTCATCCTGAGGTGATCGCCAGTGCCTCCTCACTAGCATATCTCTGGTATTTAGCCTATCATTTAGCATCAACCATGCAAACACTTTTATCTTCATTGTCGCCTTACTTTCCCAAATCCATTTGGCTGGAGTGTAAGTGGCCATGTGGGCATGCATCACTATATAATAACTCTTTGCAGAGAAAATACCTTTGCCAGGTGTCCATGACCACAAATCTGGAACCCCTTCATCAGTATGAAGGTCAAGGAGACCAAACTGGACAGTGTTCATCTCATCCATTGCTTCTAGTGACAAGGGCAGGTGAAATAATTCAGACATATCAGTTATGTTAATGACCTCGCGTACAGACACCTTGTCATCAATGGCAAAAGAGAACAACCTAGGAAATCTCTCTCTGAGTGGAACAGATGAGCCTAGGAACACCTAAGCATCAAACCAGAAGAGAACAGAGTCCCCCATGTTGATGGTAACTTCTGAGTGAAGTCTGAAAACTTCATTGAGCTTGAGGATGTCTTTCCACCAATAAGAACGACATAAAACTGTGCCATGAGGAAGAACTCCATCATAATAGGTGTTCCATATGAGAGAAACCCAAGGGATATCTACTTTGTTATAGAACTTAGATAGATGCTTGGAAAGGATAGCTCTATTTTGGATGTGTAGATTGACTATTCCCATGCCACCTTTATCTTTGGGTCTACACACAAGGGGCCAGGCTGCAAGTCATTGCTTAGGAGTATCAGAATTTCCTCTCCATAAGCACTGCCTCATAATCCTTTCAAGTTGCTTTATAATGCCAGCTGGCAAACTTAAACTTCAGAGAAAATAGATGGGCAAAGAGGACAGTACTGACTGGAGTAATTGCAACCTAGCACCCTGATTGAGAAGGCTGGAACTGGCAGACAACCTTCTTTCAACTCTATCAACCACAGGAAATAAATCTTGGATCCTGGGTTTAGTTGTTCCCACAGGGAGCCCCAGATATGTGAAGGGGAGGGTCCCAACTTGGCATCCAAACACAGAAGCTAACCTGGCAGTTTCTGCTTCATCCACATTAATAGGCAATATGCATGATTTATGGAAGTTGACCTTCAGACCTGTGGAGGCATGGAAATCTTGCAACATCTCCTTGAGAACTAATAGTTGCGAATCCACAGCAGGCACAATGAGAAGAGTGTCATCAGCATTTTGCACTATAGGGAAATCAGGATCATGAGATTCAATAGGTAGGGAAAGCACTCCATTTCTGAGCATATTGTTTACCAAAGTTTGTAGCAGATCAGCTGCAAGAACAAACAAGAGGGGCGACAATGGGTCACCCAGCCTTACTCCCCTTTTGCAGGTAAATTACTTTCCAGGCACACCATTTAAAATGACAGAAGAAGTACCAGAGGATAGTAGCTCTCTAATCCAACCAATCCACTTGCTATCAAAACCTTTGTGATGCAGTAGCCTGAGGATTAGGTCATGCTCAACAGTATCAAAGGCTTTGGCAAAATCCAATTTAAGAATCAATATAGGCTTCTTAGACTTGTGACACTGATGAATATATTCTAGAGTCCAAGCAATACAATCTTGTATAGACCTGCACTTTAGGAACCCATATTGATTTTTATGAATGCACTGTAGAATCACCCTCTGCAATCTATTAGCCAGTAGTTTAGTCAGAAACTTCAGACAAGTATTAGTCAAAGAAATAGGCCTGAAATCATTAGGACTCTCAGGTGAGAGTTTCTTGGGAATTAAGGTGATTAAGGACCCATTGATGCTGCTAATAGTGACCTTTCCATCATAAAAATCTTGAAATAACTGCAAAAAAATCATCCTTAATGATGTGCCAGCATCATTTAACAAACAAACCAGTAAAACCATCAGGGCCAGGGGCCCTATCAGTAGGTAGAGACTTAAGAACCTCATTTATTTCCTCCTCAGAAAAGGGAGCAGACAAATTATCCAGGCCATCCACTTTGTCAATCAATGAGGCTAAGTTAAACCTCATATCAGTCCCCTCTGAGACACCCATTCTATCCCTAACATGCCAGCCATCTGTTGGTGGTCAGAGACAACATAGCCATTTTTATTCTGCAGAGAGGAAATTGAGTTCCTCCTGAAATGTTCAGTTGCCATTGCTTGAAAGAACTTAGAATTCTCCTCCCCAACTTTTATCCACTGAATGGTACATCTCGGTTTCCAGTATAGAAACTGCAGATGGAGTATTTCCTCAATGTGAAGTTTAACAATTTTCCTAAAATTAAATTCAGGTCTTGTTAAAGGCCTTAACTCCTCAAGATTATCAAGAAAGATGACCACCTTGTTACAAGCTTCAATGGCTTTCTTGAGTTTGGACAGGCTGATGTACCAGTTTTTAAGAGCATTCCGAAGTCTCTTGAATTTTTCAGTCAAACGAGTGGCAGAATTTGTTCTTTTGGTTGGGGCATTCCAAGATTGTTCCACACAGTCAAAGAAACCTGGCAAATCCACCCAATAATTTTCAAACCGAAAGATCTTTGACTTGGGAATAGATGTTGCAATGGAGACAACACAAGGTACATGATCCGAGGCTGTTCTTGCTAAAGGAAAGACCATCGTATTAGGATAGTCATTTATCCAAGTGGAGGAAGTGAAAAACCAGTCCAATTGTTCTAGCAATGGATTTTCTTGCATATTAGACCATGTGTATGATCTTCCTTTTTATGGCAACTCCAGGAGACCAAGGTGACCTATAATCTCGTTGAAGAGAAAAATATCATTTATATCTGCTCCTGGCAAGTTTCTGTTCTCAGGCGATCTAATGAAGTTAAAATCTCCCACAAGGAGCCACTTGTCATTTGGTGGAATATCTAGATCATACAACCATTGAACAAAATCATCTCTAGGCTGCCCTTGACAAGGCCCATAAACATTGACCAAGGTCCATCAACTTGCATTATGGGAAGAAGTGAAAGAAACTATGATACCAAACGGCTTAATATCCACTAAAGTGCCAATGAACATATTAGAGCACCACAGCACAAGGATTCCACCAGAGGCACCAACAGAGGGTGTATAAGCAAAATTATCAAATCTTCTCGGGCAAAACTTTCTAATCGCACGCTGATCGAAAAAATCACATTTAGTTTCTTGCAAACAAATGATAGAGCACTGGCTTTCCTGAATTTTCGCCCTAACACTTATCTGCCTATCTTCAGAGTTTAAACCTCTCACATTCCAACAGAGAACCTTCCAATCTCTAGTTTGTTGTGCATTCATGAGGAAACAATAAATGGAGACAGAGGTAATAGTTCACTGCATAACAGTGAAACAAAATCCCATAGTTGATACCATCCACACACACCAAAGTGTAGACCAAAGTGCAGATAACAAACAAGAGAGAAATAAAGTTCAGACAACTGACATGACAAGGGACATGCCTCCCTGTATAAGAATTAAAATACTTAATCATCATGAGAAACTACAGGCTTGGGGGCATTGTCAGAAGAAGCCGTAAGCTTCTCCACAGTCATCTTCTCAGCAGGGACACCAAGAGCTGCTCCAATCATCTGAAGTGTGGCAATGGAAGTTGGAGGGGGAGCCTGGTCCTGAGTAGCATCTTCCTCTGGTTGGGCATGCGAGTTTGGAGTGGAAGCAGGACTGGCAACCTTCAACTTCTTGGCTCTTGGCCGCTTGAGGGGCTTGGGCTTGGGTGACAGAGGAGATATAGGTTTAAAACCCTGAGACTTGGCTGCATTCCTGGTCATCCTTCTGTCAGAAAAGTCAGAAGCAACCTGAACAACTGAAGATTTGGGCTTTCTGACACGGGATTTCCTAGCTGGCTGCACCATGGAGGAAAAGGTATTGGTCATACTATCTAAAGCTTGAGGCACTTGAGTAGATGGTTCAGAGAGAGGCACACTGTCATCTGTCTCCTGTGTTGCAGTCTCAGTGCCTATGCTCTCCAAAAAAAGTCTCCTAGCAGTGCGTTGTGGCAACAGCTGTTGGTCAGAATCTGGAAAGCAGAAAGACAACGGAGGATCGAAAGCCAGAGTCCAAGATCTCTTATGCTGCGGCAATCCAGGTGGAGGCATGGCCTTAGGGATCTGGGCAGACAGAAAAGTAAGCATGAGTGACTCAAAAGATCTCCTCCAGATGAAATCAGGTGGCAAAGCCGGTCCCATGACAATTCTCACAAGCCCAACATGCAGTGGTGGTGCCTGAACCACAATGGGATTGTATGGAACTATTGCAAGATTATTCTGGCCCGGATCCTGCACATCAACAGGCATAGCAACATTGTCAAGGTCCTCAATTTGGTTCTGCTGCTCTGGCTGGTCATGGAGATCCTGATGGAGCTGCTCTTGTTGGATTCCTTCCATGACATTGTCCTGGGCTATCAAAGGGCCGCCAACCACTGCATTGTTTGGCCCATCCACCATGTTAACAGGCTCCAGTGGGCCCAAAGCATATTCTGACTCATTTGAACCCATGGAAGGGTTTAAAACCATAGAATTAGCCTCCTGGACCTGTGGTTGCACTTGTTGAACCTCCTCCTCATTGTTTTGCTGTCCCCAGCCATGCAAGTCCTGTGGATTAGGCGGCGGTTGCTCCTCTGGTTCTTGAGGGACATCATTCCACCCGAGAGCAGGGTACGGTGGCAGAACCCAAATATTCTCAGGTGGTTGCAGCTCACCTGGCATTGGATGTGGGTTTCCATCGACTGGCATAACATCCTTGTCGGGTGGTAATTCTCAGCGAAATCAGCAGTTAGGATAGAAACCGAGGCAGTCCATGAGACCACTGCTCCACCAATATTTGCAAACTGACGAAATACTACATCCCGTGGAACTAACTGATTGTCAGGGAAAGAGGCATAAACGAGGGCCCTGCCAAGTCTATCATCTTGATGGTTCCAATAATGAAACTGACCGAATGTGCCCACTACCTCAGCTAAGTTGACCTCATTACGATAGTCCAAAGGAACTCCGACAAACATAAGCCAGCCAGTTCTATGCCCTTGCAAAGCACGAAAACCCTCTCCATCATCATGCCTAATAAATCTGAGAAACAACTCATTGCCATGCTGATATAATCCAAGCGGCCAAGGAGGATGAGAAATTAAAGCAGCAAAAATGACAGGATCCTGCATCTCATACAGACCTACTCCCTGGAACCAAGTTTGTGCAGATCGTACCAGAAGCTCAAGCTGGTTGGTGATGAAGGCATGGACCTGTTGCTGATGAATAGTAACATCCTCAGGTGGTGGGGTGGATCAACAATGCCGACCATGAAGGATTCATGGCGCTGGGGAGGAGCTTGAGCCGGCATGTAGAACGTCCTCGGGACGCGAAAAGGTCCCCCGTCGACGATGCTGTGGCCCGCCGGGAGGAAACGCCGGGGATCAAGCTCATAAACTGCCATGGAAGGAGGCATCGATGGAGCTAGAATCGGTGGCGTACTTGGCTTTGGGGTACGCGGCGGCGATGGGGATGGTGGTTCTGTTGGGGAAGCGGAGGAGGCTGGAGATTTTGGTGGGGATCTGTCAGAGTTGGCAGAGGAGGCGGTGGAGCTCGAAACGTCAAGTTTCCTGTTGAAGGCGCGAGCCTCGATGGTAGGCGCTCTGGTTTTGGGAACCCAGAGTTTAATATTCGGAGGAGACCTGGTGCAGTCCTTTTTAACGTGACCGGACCAGAAGTACTTACGGCATCTAACCAAATTAGTGCAATGTTCCAAACTATGTCCCATGCCAAGACATTTTGAACAATCCCAAAAACTAGCAGCCATCTATTCCACGAGAAGATCTAGTCCTTGCAAATCTTGCACTATCTCAACGGGGGATTTAGACGGCGAGTCCTCAGGCATTGTCAACTCCAGCGTGCGGGTAATAGAATTTACCCCTTGGTCAGAATCATCATCTGAAAGCTCCAAAGGATTTTAGGCCGACCCCAACAAGTTGGGCTGCGGGCTGGACACATGCCCAACATGATTTGCATGGGAAAAGATCAAACCATGTGACGTAACCAATCCCGAAAACTCTGGGAGAAGATCTCAGGGAGATATCGATCCAAACGTGACATCCGGAGAGGGCAAAACCCTCATCGGCGAGTTGACCGGAGGAGGCACTGGCAGCGATAGAAAATCAACCCGAGGGAGGTCAGAACACTCCTGAGGATCAACTGAATAACCAGCATCTAGAGTAACAATATTAATTTCCTCGGCAGTGGCTGGATAACGATAACCCTTGCAAGCATCATAATTCAGAAAGGTGGCAAAACATAGGGATTTTTTAACAGCATGTTTGGATGAACGCAAAGAGGATTTGTCTGGTGCATGTTTCATGGCCTCAAGCCCAAGGCGTGCTCGACGCTTAGAGGGACTGACTAGGGTCCATTCCTCCTGGCATTCAGCTTGCCAAAGACGAAACTCTTTCTCCCAATCCGGGCCACCATGGCCCCAAAGATGAAAGTAGCATTTGAATTGCGGGCAAACAAAAGATCGTTGATGCAAGATGAAGAACCCCACTTCTTTGCAAGAAACATTAAATGAAAAAACCCGGTCACGTAGACATGATACCTTGAGAGAAGAACAATATCCTCCGATCGTAGATTCCAGAGCCAAAGCCACGTTGTCCTCATCAAGCTGAAAGTTGTGACGTGCAAAAGACACCACCATGATGAAGTGGCCAGATCTATCAGAGGGATGTACCATGCGATGAAGAGAATGCCAGATCGCCTTTGCCATGTCAATCCCAGGGGAGAAGTCCAAACCCAGGGAGATGGCCGCGTGAACAGCCATGGAGATGACAACCAGGAGAAAGAGGAGACAGCGCCGGAGGTGATGGCCGGATCCAAAACCAAAACCCATGGAGGGAGATGGAGATCGCTGGCGGTTGGTGGTCTAGGGTTTAGGGGAGAGGTGGGAGTCGCCATCCGTCACTGGCTCTTGTTGTCGTGTTTATCAAATATACCTTTCACTTTGCCATCCTTCTTATCTGCCAAATACTTGGGGCAGTTCCGCTTCCAGTGCCCAATCCCGTTGCTGTAGAAGCACTCAGTTTTAGGCTTAGGTTCAGACTTGGGCTTCTTCCCAGGAGTAGCAACTTGCTTGCTATTCTTCTTGAAGTTCCCCTTCTTCCCTTTTCCCTTTTTCTTAAAACTAGTGGTCTTGTTAACCGTCAACACTTGATGCTCCTTCTTGATTTCTACCTCCGCATCCTTAAGCATTGCGAAGAGCTCGGGAATTGTCTTTTCCATCCCTTGCATATTATAGTTCATCATGAAGCTTTTGTAGCTTGGTGGCAGTGATTGAAGAACTCTGTCAATGACACTATCATCTGGAAGATTAACTCCCAGCTGAGTCAAGTGGTTATGGTACCCAGACATTCTAAGTATGTGTCCATTTTGTAGCTATAGAATTTGTTGGACACTTCATATCTCTCAACTCGGGCATTTGCTTGAAATATTAACTTCAACTCTTGGAACATCTCATATGCTCCATGACGCTCAAAACGTCTTTGAAGTCCCGATTCTAAGCCGTAAAGCATGGCACACTGAACTATCGAGTAGTCATCAGATTTAGCTTGCCAGACGTTCATAATGTCCGGAGTTGCTCCTGCATCAGGCCTTGCACCTAGTGGTGCTTCCAGGACGTAATTCTTCTATGAAGCAATGAGGATAATCTTCAACTTACGGACCCAGTCCATGTAGTTGCTACCATCATCTTTCAACTTAGCTTCTCTAGGAACGCATTAAAATTCAAGGGAACGGTAGCATAGGCCATTGATCTACAACAAAATAGATATGCAAAAACTATCAGGACTAAGTTCATGGTAAATTAAAGTTCAATTAATCATATTACTTAAGAACTCCCACTTAGATAGACATCCCTCTAGTCATCTAAATGATCACGTGATCCATATCAACTAAACCATGTCTGATCATCACGTGAGATGGAGTAGTTTTAAATGGTGAACATCTCTATGTTTATCATACCTACTATATGATTCACATTCGACCTTTCGGTCTCAGTGTTCCGAGGCCATATCTGTATATGCTAGGCTCGTCAAGTTTAATCAAAGTATTCTGCATGTGCAAAACTGTCTTACATCCGTTGTATGTGAACGTAGAGCTTATCACAACCGATCATCACATGGTGTCTCGGCACGATGAACTGTAGCAATGGTGCATACTCAGGGAGAACACTTATACCTTGACATTTAGTGAGGGGTCATCTTATAATGCTACCGCCGTACTAAGAAAAATAAGATGCATAAAAGATAAACATCACATGCAATCAAAATATGTGACATGATATGGCCATCATCATCTTGTGCCTTTGATCTTCATCTCCAAAGCACCGTCATGATCTCCATTGTTATCGGCTTGACACCTTGATCTCCATCGTAGCATCGTTGTCGTCTCGCCAACTATTGCTTCTACAACTATCACTACCGCATAGTGATAAAGTAAAGCAATTACATGGCGATTGCATTTCATACAATAAAGCGACAACCATAAGGCTCCTGCTAGTTGCCTATAACTTTTAGAAAACATGATCATCTCATACAATAACTTATATCACATCATTTCTTGACCATATCACATCACAAAAAGCCCTGCAAAAACAAGTTAGACGTCCTCTACTTTGTTGTTGCAAGTTTTACGTGGCTGCTACGGGCTTCTAGCAAAAGAACCGTTCTTACCTACGTATCAAAACCACAACGATTTTTCGTCAAGTGTGATGTTTTAACCTTCAACAAGGACCAGCCATAGTCAAATTTGATTCAACTAAAGTTGGAGAAACAGACACCCACTAGCCAACTTTATGCAAAACAAGTTGCATGTTGGTGGAACCGGTCTCATGAACGTGGTCATGTAAGGTTGGTCCGGGCCACTTCATCCAACAATACCGCCGAATCAAAGTAAGACGTTGGTGGTAAGCAGTATGACTATTATCGCCCACAACTCTTTGTGTTCTACTCGTGCATATCATCTACGCATAGACCTGGCTCGGATGCCACTGTTGGGGAACATAGCATGCAATATCGAAAAATTTCCTATGATTATGCAAGATCTATCTAGGAGATGCATAGCAAGGAGAGGGGAGAGCGTGTCCACGTACCCTCGTAAACTGAAAGAGAAAGCGTTAGGTTAACGCGGTTGATGTAGTCGAACATCTTCGCGGTCCAACCGATCAAGTACCAAACGTACGACACCTCTAAGTTCAGCACACATTCAGCTCGATGACGTCCCTCGAACTCTTGATCCAGTAGAGGGTCGAGGGAGAGTGTCGTCAGCACGACGGCATGGTGACGGTGATTGAGGGAGTCCTGGATTAAGGGGTCTCCGGACAACCGGACTATATCCTTTGGCCGGACTGTTGGACTATGAAGATATGAGATTGAAGACTTTGTCCTGTGTCCGGATAGGACTTTACTTGGCGTGGAAGGCAAGCTAGGCAATATGGATATGTATATCTCCTCCTTTGTAACCGACCTTGTGTAACCCTAGCCCCCTCCAGTGTCTATATAAACCGGAGGGTTTTAGTCCGTAGGACAAGATACAATCATACCATAGGCTAGCTTCCAGGGTTTAGCCTCTCTGATCTCGTGGTAGATCTTCTCTTGTAATACTCATATCATCAAGAAGAATCAAGCAGTACGTAGGGTTTTACCTCTATCAAGAGGGACCGAACCTGGGTAAAACATCATGGCTCCTGCCTCCTATTACCATCCTCCTTAGACGCACAGTTCGGGACCCCCTACCCGAGATCCGCCGGTTTTGACACTGACATTGGTGCTTTCATTGAGAGTTCCACTGTGTCGTGACCATAAGGCTCGATGGCTCCTTCGATCATCGCTAGCGATGCGGTCCAGGGTGAGGCTTTCCTCCCCGAACAGATCTTCATATTCGGTGGCTTTGCACTACGGGCCAATTCGCTTGGACATCTGGAGCAGATTGAAAGCTACGACCCTGGCCATCAGGTCAGATTTGGAAACTTGAACTACACGGCTGACATCCGTGGAGACTTGATCTTCGATGAATTCGAGACCATGTCGGACGCGCCATACAGTCTTGACAAGCATGACGTAACTCTGCCGTCGGACAGTATTCGGGAGATCGCATCCGCAGCTACTCCGTCCATCAATCCGGAGCAAGTCACGCCATCCGAGAGCGGAGGGATGGACCCCTCCATGGAGGCCGCACTTTCAGTGGTGATAGAGCCGGATACTGACTTCACCCCTTACGAGAGCCGTGTCGCCAAAGCATTGGATTCATCTACGGCCACGGACTCCGAGCCGCTCATATTCGTGCCTGTCGAATCCGACTGGGCGCTGATCATGGAGTTCACCTCCGTAGACATCTTTCAGCACTCACCCTTCGGGGATGTGCTAAATTCATTAAGGTCTCTCTCCCTGTCGGGAGAACCTTGGCCGAACTATGTCCGGCAAGAATGGGATGCGGACGACGAAGAAATTCGCTGCCCACCCACCACCCACTTAGTAGAAACTGTCGACGACTTAACCGACATGCTCGACTTCGGCTCCGAAGACTTTGATGGTATGGACGACGAAGCTGGAGACGAACAAGATCCACCACCCTCAGGGCACTGGACCGCCACCTCATCATATGATATATACATGGTGGACACCCCCAAAGAAGCCAATGGCGATGAGAAGACGGAGGATGACCCCTCCAAGAAGCATCCCAAGCGCCGACGTCAGCAGCGCCGCCCTAAGCCCCGCCATAGCAAGAACAGCGATAATAATAGTCCACGCGACTCTGGAAGAGACGACAACTGCACCACCACGGTGGCAGAAAACGATCAAGATGCAGACTGCAAACATAGTGCAGATCCGACATCCGAACACGATGGCGCCAAAGATAAGCCTCATCAATCCCTGTCTAGGGAAGAAAGCAGTCCTGACGAAGATGCACCCATCATCCCGGAAACTCACTTGGAGCAAGAGATCCTCCGCAGAAGGCTTACTGCCACAGCGAGAAGCCTGAAGAAACAGAAGCAAAGGCTCAAGGTCGCACAAGATATGCTCAACAGCAAGTGGAACAAAATAACAAAGTATGGTGGAAGTTACCATCCAAAAAGCTACCCAAAGCGCAAGCTATTACCGGAATTTGACGATGAGGCCTTAGAGCCCATACAGCCGAAAAGTGATACGGCCAACCGGACGGATCCACCACCCTGTGAACGCAATAGAGCGGCTAACAAAGTCCCGCATGAGTCAACACACGATCTACGTGAAAACTTGCGTCAAAAATCCGGCGCGACCAGATCTATCTACGGATCTAGGAAGTGCGCTACGGTACACAACCAACACCGAATACTACAACCGTCCGAACACCATGGTGCATCCCAATACAGGGGTGCCGCAAACCCCTTATGTTTCGCTGATGAGGTGCTGGATCATGAATTCCCAGAGGGATTCAAACCGGTGAACATAGAGCCGTATGACGGAACCACAGACCCTGGAGTCTGGATAGAGGACTTCATCCTCCACATCCGTATGACTCGTGGAGATGATCTCCATGCCATTAAATACTTGCCCCTCAAGCTTAAAGGGACAACTAGGCACTGGCTGAAAAGCCTCCTCGAAAACTCAATCGGAAGTTGGGAGGAGCTCAATGACGCTTTCCGGGCCAATTTTCAAGGGACTTATGTCCGACCTCCGGATGCAGACGATTTAAGTCATATAATCCAACAGTCCGGAGAGTCCGCCCGAAAGCTTTGGAACAGGTTCCTCACTAAGAAGAACCAAATTGTCGACTGTCCGGACATCGAAGCCTTAGCAGCTTTCAAACACAGCGTCCGAGACGAATGGCTCGCCAGACACCTCGGTCAAGAAAAACCGAGAACAATGGCAGCCTTAACAAGCCTCATGACCCGCTTTTGTGTGGGTGAGGACAGCTGGTTGGCCCATAGTGGCACCAGCAACCCAAGCACATCCGAAGTCAGGGATGGCAATGGTAAACCATGACGCAACAAAAACAAGCATCAAAATAAAGAAGGTAGCCCAGATAACACGGCGGTAAACGCCGGATTCAAGGGCTCTCGACTAGGCAGCAAAAAAAGCCTTTCAAAGGCAGCAGAGAAGGACAGTCTGGCCTAAAAAAAATTCTTGACAATCTCTGTCAGATTCACGGCACCCCAGACAAACCTGCAAATCATACCCATAGAGAATGTTGGGTCTTCAAGCAGGCTGGTAAGCTAAAAGCCGAACACAAAGGGGAAGAGACACCAAGCGAAGATGAGGATGAACCTCGCCAGCAAAGCGCTGGAGGACAGAAAAAGTTCCCACCAGAGGTTAAAATAGTAAACGTGATCCAGGTGACAAAGGGGAGAAGCAATCACGCACCCCGATGCACACACGCCATAAAGCCCGTCACCCCTAGGCTCAACCCCTGGTTGGCCTGCCCGATCACTTTTGATCGTAGGGATCACAATACAAATATCCGGCGCGAAGGACTGACGGCCTTGGTGTTAGACCCAATAATAAACGGGTACCATTTCACAAGGGTCCTAATGGACGGCCACAGTGATCTAAACCTGATATATTCGGACACAGTCCACAAAATGGGGATAGACCCCACATAAATAAGCCGCAGTAGTACTACCTTCAAGGGAGTAATACCAGGCCAAGAGGCCCGCTGTACGGACTCTCTACCACTAGAGGTGGTATTTGGTTCTCCCGATAACTTCCGAAGCGAAATGTTAACTTTTCACATCGCTCCACTCCAAAGTGATTATCAAGCACTGCTCGGAAGAGCGGCTTTCGCTCGTTTTAACGCAATACCGCATTATGCTTTTCTCAAGCTCAAGATGCTCAGTCCACGAGGAGTCATCACAGTTAGCGGAAATACCAACCGTTCCTTATGAACGGAGGAGGACGCGGCGGCTCTAACAACCGCACATTAGACGGCCTCACCAACCAGAAAAATGGCAGATCGTCAAGACCACGGACACGGTTAGATGAGTCCGGCGCTCCATCATACATAAATGAGATTGGTTTTCAAACCCTCATAAAACGATACCAGGGGCTTCCTGCGTGTAATCAGGGCCAGCCCGCCTCAACTTAGCTTGTCTGGAATTTTGATAATTCATTCTTCTTTTCGGCACGACAACTTTCACCTAAGTTCTTTCCTTTTGCAGATGACACTCGTGCTACACCCGTCTAGGACACTGCACAACGGAGACACAGGCGCAGACGTGTAGTAGGGACCCGCCCAAAGGTTCCTTTTTAGATTAAGACCCTACGTAAACCTTTTCTACAATCTCTTGTTGCTCACATCCTCCGGATACTTCACACAACCGAGAAGGACGCCGACGTTATTGGCATGTGGCCACGACAGGATTTTGCACGTACCTGAAGATATGGGGTTTCTTATAAAGGGCATTTTCTAGCCCGGTATATGTTATAAAGACCAAACACCTTAGGGAGTGTTCGGCGTCGCGAGTTAGGCCCTATATGCATCAGCTCCGAATCATGTCTTTGGTCAAATGTTGGGTTTTCCCAGCTCCCATATTTTGGTACCTTACGTTCCGTTATATCGGCTAAGGTAGCACTGGGAGAACTACTGCCATTGTGCCCTGGTTCATCCGTATGAGCACCAAAGTAGAGAAAGCCGAAAACTGACTGTCATGATATAGTGAGAGACTGGTCAACCACTCGATGACTAATCGGAATCTTCGGGATTCCTCCGCATCAACGAAGGGCCGTTTCCCGGTCATGTACATACGCACACCGTATTCGGACAAGCGCAGAAGTACCAGGGGCTATATAGTAGCCCCACCGTCAAACTCCTATGGCTAAGTGAAAGTGTTAAAGCAATATAGTCCGATTGCCTCGTTCGCTACGCTATCACCTCCTTAACGGACCAAGACGTTGGATCAAGTGTGGATATGAATCTTTTGCGAACACCCCCGCATTATATGCGTGGGGGCGGAAGCCGATGACTGCAAACTTTCAGGTTATATACATATATACATAAAGGGCCGCACAGGAGGCATCATAATACTTCCGGGAAAAGTATAAATATAGCCTTGATTAATTCAGAAAAACATTGTTTGTACAATGGGACTACATGTCACTGGAAAATAATATTCTTCAAGCACTGAGCCTCTATCGAAGGAGCGCCTTCAAGGACTTCTTCAAAGTAGTGCTCGGCAGCAACTCGGCCTATGGACGAACCCGGTGCCGCAACAGTGGTGGCCTCCATCTCCGCCCAGTATGTTTTGACACGGGCAAGGGCCATCCGTGCACCTTCTATGCACGCTGATCTCTTTACAGCATCAATGTGTGGCACAGCTTCAAGGAATTGTTGCACTAAGCTAAAGTAGCTACTCAGCCTTGGCCCTCCCGGCCACAGGTGATCCACAACGGACCTCATGGCAAGGCCGGACAACCTATGGAGCTTGGCCCAACCGGTCAATCGCTCATTTAGCAGCAGCGGACGGACTGGAGCATGAAACTGTGACCAGAACAGCTTTTCTACTTCAGGACCTTTCTGATCCTTGAAGTACTCGGCTGCGTCAGCAGCACTTGCAGCCAAATCCATGTACGCGTCCGCAGAACTCCATAGCCGGTCCAGAGGAGCATATTTCGGATCTCCGAACTTAGTCTGCAGCAAGAAGGGCTTCCCAGACACGATATCTGCAGCCTGATTCAGCTCCTCCTTCGTCGCTCTAATTTTGGAGCGGGCTTCCTTGGCGGCCACCCGGGCCTTCTCCAGGTCCGTCGCCTTCGCCCGGTCTTCTTCTTCAAGAAGCCGGTAATGGTCAGCAGCATCTTTTAACTCTACAACCATATTGGCTATTTTGTCCTTGCTCTCGCAATGTGAGGCCTGTTTGGCCCTTAACTCTTCGACCGCCTTTAAAGCGGCCGCATTGCTACTCCTTGCTTGCTCCTTGCACTACAAAAAAAGACACATCCGTGACATTTTGGGCCGAACAAAAAAAATTATGTCATACATATGACACTTCTATGACGATAATGTGACAAAACCCGGTATCATCATAGATGTGGTGGGCTCTTACTTCTATGACAAAAAATCATGACGGAAAATGGACTTTTCGTCCTTGGCGGGCCAGAGACGCAGCTGCATGACATTCTTTGGGCCATCCATGACAGAAAAAACCGTGGTAGAAGCGAAGGGGAGGAAAATTTCAAGGAGTTCCCGGTTACGGTGGGAGGTCGGGGGCCGAGCAATGCGCATTTCTCTCGTACACGTACGCGCGTGTGTGCGAGGCGTTGGCTCTAACTGAACCCGAGCGAGGCGTTGGGCTCTAACGGAACCCGAGCGATTGCACTGCAGGCTACGCGTTACTGAACCCGAGCGATCGATCGATGGATATTAACTGAACCCGATCGAGCGATTTCTTCGCTACTCCTGCTAACTGAAGCCGATTGATGCTGCCTCTAGGATGAACAGTGAGCGTTGCGGGGGGGGGGGGGGGGGGGGGGGGTTGGATGAACAGTGAGCGGTGGCGTTGCCTCTAGATGAACAGGACCCCATGGTGTGGTGGAGGGCTGGATGAGCAGTAGACGGTGGAGGGGTGCCCGTGGAGGGGTGGTTGAACAGGACCCCGTGGTGTGGAGGGCTGGATGAACAGTAGACGGTGGAGGGGTGGTTGAACAGTAGTCGGTGGAGTAGCGGGCGTTGGAGGCTGGATGAACAAGAGCCCGTGGAGGCTGGAGGAGGTCGACGGTGGAGATGAACAATATCCCGTGGAGTCCTGTTTTGAGGTACGCCACACCCCTCCCGATGAACAGGACCCCCGTTTCGACCATAGGAGGTCCGTTTCCTCCATTTTGCGGTACGCCACACCCCTCCCGATCAATAGGATCCCCGTTTCGACCGTAGGAGGTCCGTTTCCTCCGTTTTCCGGTACGCTAGTCCCCTCCTGATGAACAGGATCCTGTTTCGAACGTGGCCGGTCAAACACAAGGCCGTTTCCTCTGTTTTGCGATACGCCAGGCCTCGTTTCCATCGCCTATTCCATCCAAGCCCTCCCGATGAACACGACCACGCATTCCGTTCCGACCCAGCCGGTTGGCTCCCATGCGTTCCGTTGCCTCCTGATGAACACAACGCATTCCGTTGCCTCCCCATGAACACGACGCATTTTGTTGCCTCCCCATGAACACGACGCATTCTGTTGCCTCCCCATGAACACGACGACGACGTTGTTTTTCCGTTCCGACCCAGCCATGTACACGATCCCTGGCCGTACGTATGCGCGAGTAGGCGTTCGAGACCCTGCCCGTATGTACACATACGTGGCCGTATTTTCTTTCTTGCACCCTGGCCGTTGTACGTACGTGTACATGCTACATGCGCGCCTCTACTACGACATGTGTGCGCCTCTACTACGACACGTGCGCGCCTCTACATCGACCAGTATGTACGTACATGTTCGCGACCAGAATGACAATGCTACGTACGCTTCGACCAGGTGGGTCGCGACTGTCAGGCACTTCCTTGCCTGCGAAGATGTAGCTGGTGGGTCCCAACAGTCAGGGGGCCGAATCATTTTGTTTTTTTGCCCGGACGCACTTCCTTGCGTGCGAAGGTGTAGCTGCTGGGTGCCAGCAGTCAGGGGGGCGAATCGTTTTTTTTTGCCCGGACGTACTTCCTTGCGTGCGAAGGTTTTACTGGTGGGTCCCAGCAGTCGGGGGACAAATCGTTTTTTTTTCGGACGCACTTCCTTGCATGCGAAGATGTAGCTGGTGGGTCCCAGCAGTCAGGGGGGCGAATCATTTCTTTACGCACTTCCTTGCGTGCGAAGATGTAGCTCGTGGGTCCCAGCAGTCAGGGGGCGAATCATTTTTTCGCGAAATACGGTGGCCTGTCTGGTGAGTCCCCGCTGTCAGGTGGAGGAATAATTATTTTGCGCATAATAAGGAGGCACTTCCTTGCGGCTGCCGTGGACCCAGCTGTCAGCCTCTCCACGTACAGTCCATGTCCGATGGAAGTCGTTCCTTGACCACGTTGACCATGCCGCGCCGAGAGCACCAGGGCGGTGGACGACGGCGAGGCCTAGGAAGGGGACGACGCGGAGCCGGGGAAGATGCAGCAGTGGATGCACATGCGGAGAGGGGTACAAGGGTTCACTAGTTCGGCTGCGCTGTCGTCGCCGCAGAATAACAGGAGGTGGGGTGAGTGGAGGGATGGCCTGGCCAGCGGTGGGAGCAGTAGGGGGCGGTGAGGCCTCCGCGGCAGCACAGCCGGCCACGGGAGGTAGGAGCAGGTGGCACGACTGCCGCTGCTTTGGGCGGCTGGAGCAAGAAGACCATAGGTTGAAGAAGCACGACGGCCGTTGGATGGACATCGTACGGTCACTGCAGCTAGAATCGTTTATGTTGACTAAGTTGACAAAGCCCTTGGTACGTCAACTTAGTAGGCCCACAAGCCAGCTTCCGAAATGGTGCACCCTAGATGTCAGGGGGGGAATCATTTTTTGGGCGGGTGAAGCTAGAATATCCAATCCAAGATTGAAGAAGAAGCACGGCATCTGTTGGATGGACATCCAACGGCCACTGCTGCTAGAACCGTGTGTTGACTATAAGTTGACAAAGCCTTGCATATGTGTTAACTCTGTTTTTTTAGGGGACGCGTCAACTTAGTAAGGCCAGAAGTGTGTGGCAGAGAACTTATAGCCCATTTGAGATTTGTAAGAATGTGTAGCCCATTTTTGAATTCTAATGGAATTTACTACAGCCCATTTACAGTTTGTTAAAAGTATAGCCCATTTCAACCAACCATTCAAAACATAATTCAATAAAATTTCCCACATTTTGATGGGATCCGAAATATTTTTATCCCGAAATTTCTAGTCAGATTAAATACAATTTCAATATAAATTTATATTACGTAAAAATCCAACGAAACATTGCGCTCGCATCAATGATGAAATTAAAATTTTCAATGTCCAAAAATAATATTTTATAAAGTAATCACGTGTTTGGTGCATTTTTTTATAGTTACTGCCCAGTTTTTATAATTACATCCCATTTATTATTTCTTAAAGCTCATTTTCTTGTTAAGCCTAATGCATCCCTCCTATGAAAGATTTGCAGCCCAGCGGGGCAGAGAATAACAACTTGGCCTTGCCTGGGTATTCCTAAAAAAAGTATAGCTGGGCTAGCCATTTTCAGCTTGAAAAAAAATTAATATTTGGGCTGGATATCTGGCCTGGGGTAGATGGGCCATAGCCCGCCCAGTTAATACCTGCAGCGATGTTTTCGTTGTTGTTCAGAGGAAAAAAATAATATCTAGGCTAAACATCGAAAAACTCTGCAGTGCTCACACCTCAAAAACACAAATACTGCTCAAGCTGCTTGGTCCCAGCTGTCGGCCGCTTCTTGTGCAATTCTGTCGTTTATTGACTACTTCCTCAATTCAAAAATCTCACCAACCAAGGTAGATGATGAGTGGTGGAATATTTTTTGTAGTTTGCAAAAGCACCCAATTGATGCTCTAGTTTTCCTCAAAAAATTATGTTTACAAATGCATTAATTGCAATGCATGCGTGCATAAAGTGCATGCATTGGTCAGTTTTTTCTTAATACTTGCATGCAATGATTTAATGCACCTTGAAGTCTGAACATGTGATGGGAACAACCAAACTGAGCCTTATAAAATGGAAAAACTAAAATTTTGAGATAAGCCCTATAAACCGGAAAGCAGGGAGTACTACATAGGTTGACAATGGTGTGGGACCGTGATGTCAAGAAACCAGGAGGAAGCACAATAAATTATAGTTATATATATATATAATAAGGAGGAGGCACTTGCGTACATGAGGCTATGGACCTGGTGGGTCCCAATTGTCATCCTCTCCAAGAAAAGTCATCTCCTCGCCCGCGCGCGGTTTCCGCCCGAAACAGTCAGCACCGCCCTCCCCGCTTCCCGGTGCAGGCGATTGCTCCGCCTTCAAACGACACAAGTGTCGTCCGTCCGTCCATATACCGCCCACATTAATGATACGCGGTTGCCGAGTTGGCTACTCCGGCGCCACACGTCCGTCCCTCTGCCCGCCCACCATTGCTATATAAACTGCTACGCCGGCCATAGCCGCAGTCATCCGCATCTATTCCCTTTCTCCTGTCCACACCACTACTGCCCACCATGGCTTCCTCGCGCTCCAGTGCTCTTCGGGACGGGCGGACGACGGACCACAAGGAGATGGCAGCCATTGCTGCCGATCGGCTGGCCGGCAGGCAGCCGGAGGACGACGACGTCCCAATGGCGAACATGGTAGTTGACGATCCGGCACCAACCCCCTCCTCCGTGCCATCCTCGTCGGTGCATTGCACCATGACCATCGGCGAGGCCCATGCCCAATATATGGACAGGGTGAGGCAGATGCGTGAGGAGCAGTTCCAGGAGGCGCAGGCCGACGCCACCTGCAACCACCATCTCCTCGAGGAGCACCTGCAGGCGGAGGAGCAGATCACCGTGGAGCGGGCGGAGCAGGAGGCGCTGCTTGACTCGTACCGCTCCACCCACAAGGGCCCCCTCGAGCGCTGGCGGTACCGCATGCAGGTGGCGGCGGCTGCGGCCGCCTACAAAGAGGCTAGAAAAGAGGGCGGTGAAGCAGGCGAAGCGCTGTTTGGCGAGACCGAGGATGAGGCAGAGGACAATGCCGACTCCGAAGAGTCCCCGCTCCGCTGGCGTCGACGAGGCCCCGCAGCGCCAACAACGAGGCAGAGGACACCGCTGGCTCCGCCGAGGCCCTGCCCCGCCAACAACGAGGCAGAGGACACTGCCGGCTCCGCCGAGGCCCCGCCCCGCCAACAACGAGGCAGAGGACATCACCTACTCCGCCGAGGCCCCGCCCCGCTGCCAACGAGGCCGCGCCACACAGAAAACGAGGAAGAGTAGAACACGGTAGGTCGCCGCCGCTCGGGTCCAAGTAAGGCCACCGCTGCTACCCTCCGATTGAAGCCAAGCTAGGCGGGTTGACCATTGACGGCCGGTTAGCTTCTTGGGGGCGACGTGGAGTCGAAGAGCTGCGTTGGAGAAGAACGCTGCTTCTACTTAACTGCTAGTGCAGTTGGCTAACTGACACGTGGGCCCAATAGGCCACATGTCAGTTACGCAACTGCATCTGCAGTTAAGTCACTGAAGCTTCTGTTCGGCTCAGTGGGACATAGGTGGGTAGCTTCGATTAATTAATTATACCTCCAGCGCACCCCTTTTTAGTTGAAGAATGTATGAAATGTAATGAAATCTGGCATGTTTATATGAAATCCGACCGTGTAGGAATGGATTTATTTCGATTAGTTAGAATTCCTGTATCACTGGCATTGGATGAACATGCAAAACAATACGTACTAGCATTATTCCCAGGGTGATCACCTCATTTGCAGCAGTTTCACATGTACTCCCTCCGGTCCTTTCTAGTCTGCATACAAGTTTTGTTTGCAGTCAAAGGATCTCTACTTTGACCAATCTTATACAAAAAAGTATGCACTTTCATAATGTGCAAAGTAAAAAGGAACAGAAGGAGTACAAAGAGTTTGAGCAGCTTTTTAGCATTTCTGTACATTGCAATCAAACACACAGGCCTGGCAATTCATAGAGAACATTCAAAACAATCGATGATTATGCATCTCAGCGACTCACATGTCAGAGGCAATATTTACTTCACAACTAAAGAATAAAGAAAAAATTGATCGACGGTGCTGACAGCAAAGGGCGTCCCATTCGAAAATATCAAACGCATGTCTTGCTAAAATCAATGAGAAAAATTTAACAAGGTTGTCCCATTCCAAAATATCAAATGCCTACGATTGTGGAATGGGCAGGGTTTGCCATCAGTTCGGACATTGACATGGCACCTCGTGCTAAATAAACCAGCTGTTCTTTTTGTGCAGTTCCACCAAAATCAACCAAATTCGCGCGTAGCTTGTATGATTTTGCCCTTATATGTTGCAACGCCTTGAACTTATCGGCACCACCTTTCTTGTGGTGGAAATGAATGATTCGATGTATTCATGAACATTTTGTGCAGTTCCCATTGAAATCAAGCTGAGCACCCCTGTTTGCACAAATACAAAAAAGTGATTAGTATAAAGCAAACTGTACTATGAATTGAAAGTTTCAACAGGCACATACATGGTCCATGTAGAGCACACTTTTAGAAAAATGGAACTCACCAGAAAGAATCCTAGAACAACATTGTACTCGTGCATCACAACAAAAAGATGGAGATTTGTCAGTCCTTTTGAGCTGAAGTTAGTTTGGTCTTGTGGGGAGTAATGTAACCATCCTTCAACTGCTCCTTCTGATGAGAAGATAGACAGAGCTTCTTCATCCTGGCATAATCGGAACTAGTCACTTCACGTACTCCATATTCTTCTTCAGAGGAAGATGATCCTGTTGTGCAAAGACAAGAGGACTACTAAATGCTAGCATCCCTGTTTGCTCAGAAAAAGGAAAGGAAATATTTAAAACAGCACAGATGAAGCACTTCTCAAGGCCAATACCACTTTTTCATGACAGTATCTAAATAGTAGCACAACACCAATAGAGATGACAAAGCTCAATCATATGGATGAAATCCGTGGGCGAGTACCAACCTTTGTCAGGAGGCTTATTGTGTAGAGCATACAGATGAAGCACTTCTCCGGAACCATCTGTTGCTATCTACGGTGGTGGCCATGCTTACTATATACTCCTCGATTAGTTTAATGTTTCCAACATCTTCTTGTGCAGTTCCACTAAAATATATGGTATCTTCAAAGAAGATCCATGTTTGCACAAGTTGAGATAATTACATATTACATTAAGAGTGGCATCAAATCAGTGGCAAAACAATTGCTCGTTCCAGCCATAGCAATAAATTAAGATGCAAAACTATATCATTACTTGTGTCATCACAGTTCCAGTGCTTCATTACAGCACCGGGAGTTGATTTTTGTTTTTCTTTCGCTTGTTCTTCCCCTTCATCACTTAGTTCAATAACAGACAAGCTTCGCCTTCAATGTAAGATTTGGCATGTCAATTAGGGAGCACAAGTATAGTACTAAACTTAATTTTCTGATGAAAGTGGAAAAATACAGGCCAGTAGTTGTGAAATATCCTTATCTTACCTCAATGGGATATTATGGTGCACATACAGATTGGAAGTCTTGTCTCCATTTGTGCAGTTCACTAAAATCAAGCAACATTATTGTACAAGTAGCACAACATATGAAAGCACACTGCAGAATCATGTGAAAGAAGGCTAGTACTGACCTCTCATGACGCGGAATTCAAACAACTCACAAGAAGAAGATCTGAACCAAATTCGCCTTAACGAATAGGAAGTAAGATCTCCTCTTGTGCAGTTCCACTAAGATCAAGCAATCAAGCAATGTTGTCGGTGTGACATTTTGGTTGAACTGCACAAAACACTCTTAAAACAAAAGTGTTCT